>NW_026526122.1:0-5969 GCF_010183535.1 Caenorhabditis remanei
CCACCTTCGGTACTTGGAGCTGTATTCCAAATAAATGAGCATGGCCTTCTGGTGATTATTGGTTCATGATCACTAGGAAATACTCCCCGGAAACATTTTCTGGTTATATGACATGAACTTAGAAATTTCTCCAATTGTATAGTTGATAAGGACATAATTTATTAAAACAAGCGAATACGAACATAAACACACTCAATAGGATAAAGACTGCCAGATGGCTCGCGGAATAGTGGGGAATAGGGGTAAGAGAGTGCAATATTATATTTAGTTTCGAAATATTTCTGGACTGAGATGAGCTGGCGCTTCTTCCCTGGAATTCGAGGTACCAAACGGCTGGGGAAGTAGTGGTTGCGTGGTTTAGCGTCACTGAAAAATCATTGAAAATGAAGGTTTTAGGTAAAAATCAAACTCACAGGCTAAACTCGGCTTCTTGGCTAACCTCCTGCCCATTACAGGAATTCCAGAAAAAGAGGACGTTGGCGGTCTTCAAGTGACGATTCATAGCGTTAATGTTGTGAATTGAAAGATTTTCAATTTTGTGGATCATGAGAAAATACGATGAGAGGCTAATGTCCATACACTGAAAAAGAAAAATAAGAAAAACAAATAATTATAAAACACTTACTCCGGCTGGAAGAGGATTGGCAAAATCCGGAGGAACAATAGGGCGCGTGGTTCCCGGCAACATCATACGACCGACTTGTACGACGGAAAAAGTACAAAATGAATTAAGGTTTCGCGTTTATTGTGACATTGCGGTAGCGATCGACCTCATACATTGCATCATATTGTGACAAAACCAAAACATTCAGCCCTCCAGCGGGGACTTTCTTCTTAAATCGCAATAAAAGCTGAGTGCACCCGGCTTGTACCAATTCCCATGAATTTGAGGTATCAATGGGGGCTATGTTGAAAACAAAGAAAGTGTGCCCACTTCGGAACATTTTGTATGTAATACAGGGACACGTCTTGTTCGATACACATCCGAGTTCATCATATAGTCGAGCGAGTGCTTGAGCATAACTCTTATTCTCAAAGTCACATTGAATTGGTTGTGGCGGATACGCGGTTCCTCCAGCGTTTAGTTGAATTTCGGAAACGTCAAAATGTGGAAACTCGAGAGAATCTTTGGTGACATCAGCATTGGGGGTGAGAAGTCCAATAATTATGCGTCTTGGGACAATGTCATGATATATTGTGCTGAACGGTAGTTCATAGCGTCCTTCAGGGACTCCAATAATTTTTACTTTCGAAAGAGTGAATGGATATTGAGCTGGTGCAGTTCTCAGTCGATTTTCCAAAGCTAGAGTAGCTGACGGTACAACATCAATCGCCCTCATGTGTAGTTTCAAATCGGAAATTTCCAATTCAGCCTTTGTGTCTTTAGAACTTTGCAGACAGAAAGCGTCACTATTTCGGTAGAGTGTAAGTTGAATATCAACATGTGGGATCAAAAGTCTATCCGTTTGGAAACATTCCAAAAGTAGTGGAGCATACAGATCCAATTCTGATTTTGTAGTCAAGACACGTGAGTCTTTACTATCCGGGTCCCGCCATCCCGCAGTAGAAAGAAATCCTTCTTTGGTTTCAGTATTTTCGCCAAGTAGAGTTTGAATATAGCTTTTGTATGCATAATAGTCCGAGTCATAGACCGGAACATTGTTAAAGGTTACTTTAACTTGGTCAAAGAAGGTGGCACCAATAAAGTTTGTATATTGAATAGGGGGAACGTCAGCTCCTTCTTCAGCATTTTTGAGTTTCAGTTTAAAACTTATATAAGTTTTGTTGAGTTGAAAGAAGTGTGCACTATCATAAACATTGAAAACATACGGTCCTTTTGAATTTATAGCGTTTGTTGTGGTATAAGTCATCCATGTTCCTTTTGTAAATGCAACTTGGCTTGGTGGAGTGTCAAAAAGACAAATATTGGATGAGGCGCTTGGAGCACTTTTTGATTCGATTAGCTTTGCCATTTTCCAAAGATGTCGCGTTTCTGGGATGTTGATTTCGGCAAAGACCTTTTCTTCTTGGACGTCTTCCGCTTTTTAGATGGAACCTTTCTCAGCTTTCTTGTTTTTCTGACAGGTTTCCGCTTTGGACGAACCGTTTTCCTCCTCTTTCTTCTTCCACCAGACTGATCGAGTTTGCTGACAGCACGATTGATGAGAGAATTATAAGAATTGGTAGCGTTTTTTGACAAGGACTGCTTAAAAGAATCACCAGCCGCTACGTCGTTTGCAATACGAAGTGACGAATCCATGACTTCACGACCAACTGAAACACCCATGCGTTTTAGCAAGGGGACAGCGGAAATGAAGAGTTTTCCGAGTAATTGCGAGAAAGGGCCGTTTCCCCGTTGATAGAGACTTCCGGCACGAAATCCACCAGAACCGGTCTGACTTGGGTCATTTTCGAAAAAATGGACCCAATCAATAGAAGCATCAGGATCAAAGTAAATATGCATAGTGTGAGACGCGGATTTCTTGAGTAGTTGAATACGTAATCAACCATCAAATGGATATTTGATCGGACGGAAATGAAGTACGATGACAATCTTTCCAGAGTTGAATGGAATGAAATGATCTCTATCGTTCTTAATTTGAATGCCAATCCGAGAGACTTCCTTCACTCTCAGTGGTACATATAGAGGGTTTGAGAATGTTTGTTCAACATTTCCCTCATTTCCCGTACTTATGCTGATAACCTTCAAAAGAGGTGTTTGAATATGACTAACCGTCTGGGGTTCTACCAAGCCTTCAGAGTAGATGTACATAAGATCTGCACCCGAAAACATGGTATATTGCCCTTTTGCCGGAAATTGTGTGTTTTCCTTGTTTAGACCGAGAAAATAGCTGAGACGGTCCGAAAGTTCAACACGTGTAATATTCTTCGTATGTTGAATCGTTACCCGTTTGAATAGAGGATCGTATGAAAACAGGTCAATTCCTTTTCCTGTGGCGTTTGTTGCCGTTTTCACCGTTTTCGCAAGAGTATGGTTCAAAATCTCGATTAGTTGACTTGGTGAAGAAAATGAGCAGTTTGGTACTTTACACTTGTATTCCGTTGTTCCGAAAGAAACATAAAACTCATTCTCATATTTGCCTTGTGATTCAGGGTTATGGGAAATCAAATCATGAGAAGTTGGATAAATGATGGAGGAAAGGGCTACTTCATACTCACGGCGGAATACCAAAGAAGAAGGAAGTGGAGTTTGAAAATTAGAAATTGTCGATCCGGCTTGAGCATTAGAAACAAGAGTCACATAGAAATCACTCATTTTCTCTAATTTTAGGATTCGGTAGCAAATATCCAATACACGAACCAAGAATAATAAGCCACTGTTGCTGATGCGGATGATCAAGAGTACAAACTTTATATAGTGCCACAAAACATACAACATAAATAATAAAAACTTGTGAAAGAAATACAATCAAAGCCCTAGAACAGATGGTTTGACCACAAACCCACTTTGGACTGTCCATAATAACAAATGAAACTTATTTCTCAAAAAATAACAAATGAAAATAATTTCTCAATAAAAATAACAAATAAAACTTATTTCTCAAAATGATCTGTTTTATACAAAACCATCTCTTCTGCGTACCAAATACCATCAATCTCTTCTTCGTTCGAATCTGATAGAATATACACTGGAATGTCATAATTCAGGATTTTCGTCACTTTGAAGACTTCACTGGTCCATTTGGCGCTTGTACCCTTTGCGAAAGGAGAATTTTCAATCAAGACTCTGACCGTATCACCGACTTTGTAAACAGGGTTTTGTGCCTTCGACCCGCCATAGAGTCTCTGCCAGATTTATATGCATTATCCCAAGTGACGTTTTCAGGAGATGTTCCGATAGAGTCCATATATGTACTGTTTAGTCCTTCCAAGATTTTCGGTAGTACACTGACCCAGTCATAACTTTGTGAAACGGTGAACCACTTTTCCAACTTGTTCTTGATTCTCATGATAACATTCTCGGCATAACAGGCTTTGACATTTGTGTTCTTCGGGTTATAAAACGTAATACCCATTGATCGAACAAAGTTTTGAAACTCTTTTCCCATAAATTCGGTACCTGAAAACAAAATATAAGTACAGATTTTAAAAAACTGAACCATACCTTTATCAGTATAAAGACTTGATGGAATTCTTCTTTGCGCAGACATCAAAATATCTTTATAGGCCTCAGTGACGGTTTCACACTTTTTATTTTTCAATGGTCGTGCAAACGCATAGCGACTAAACACATCAACCACTACCAAAATGTAGCAGTAACCTTTGTTCTTTGATTTGAGTGTTGGGAGCATTGCAAGATCTGCCATATGATGGCTATTAGGCCCACGGGCGACCCAAGGATTATGCTTGATTGCTTTGACTTTGTGAAAATGTCGGGTGTATGCGTTGTTTGAATGAAGATAGTTGAGAACCTCTTTTCTTCGAATGTGAGGATTTATTTTACGGGCTTGAGCAAGTAAAGTTGATGGACCACGCAATCCCGACTTTGGATCATGGTACAATCTTTCCAAAAGGTTTTCAGTTTCCTGGCCCTCCATTACTCCAACGTTTTACAGCAAAAGTCCGGGGCGTGAAGCGGGTTTGGTACTTTCTTTTCGGGTTAAGAATATATTCTTCAGGAAAATTGGTCTCGCTCAAGTATTGTGACAATGCTCGTAACGCTACCGAAGGTTTTCTAATTGGGTTTTCGTTGGAAAAATCTTTGATAATTTTCGTCACGTTGTACATGGGAATCAATCGGTTTTTCAAGTAAAATTCGCCAGTCCGTTTATCAACTAGAAAATGACTTGGGTGACTGTTGAAGTGATTCCAGAGTTTGGCTTTACTTTCTTTTATCTTCTCTAAAGGGGTAACTGAAGGAGGAATGACGGGTAGAGGGGTGACAGAACGACTAGAGTTTGTCCTGATTGAGTAGTCACTGGCGGCATCATCAAAATTACTGACAGCATCCATGAAAACATCGTCTTCTAGACTTTTATCAACTTTGGCCTGTATTTCCGTTTCTTTCGGCTTTTCTGATTCTTTTACCGCATTTGCCTCATCATTCCGTTTTTTCACCAATGATGTTATTTGTTGTTGTAAAAGTGAGAGTTTGACATCGTTTTCCATTGGTGTTTCCAATATTTTGTTGACTGACTCATCCGCAGGGTTTCGATTTTTGACCAAATCTTCATGTTCTTCCACAGATAGTAGTATATATTTATTGTAGGACATGTTCCAGAATAGTAGAAGCAGCAGAAATCAAGACTGGCAAAAGGACGGCAATTGGGGTACCACCAGTTTGAATTAGAAACTGACGAGTTTCGTCAATATTTCGAAGTGTTGAAAGACGTCTCAAGTCGGCAGAATATCGTTGAAGACGACGGACGTTCTTTTGGGATATTTGAACATTTCCTTTCAAAACGTTATAAACCAGCTCTACCAAACAAATTAGCTTTTGGTCAGGAATTGCGTTGATTAGAGCAATACGGGCATTTTTGTCAGAAGTTGCCGAAAGAGCCATAATTTCATTGAAAGTCTTCAAATCCCACTGGGGATAGTTATTTCGGGACGTAGACATGAGTAATATTTCCAGGAAGTATATTATCACGATACCGAATTTTGTCAGGACAACTTTTGTGAAGATCGATCAACAAGTAAGTATAGGGTTGACTGGTCGCGTCAGAATAAATGGAGAGAAAAGTGTTACAGCCTCCTGGCATAAGCTGGGAACCCAAACAACGGACACTTGATTTATCCGAGTTATTCTTGAATAGAATGATATAACTTGCTTGGAGGCGGAGATTTCTTATAACTTTTGAATAGAAAATGGTGTGAAGGAGAAACATTACGGTCATATCGTAGTGATGAGCCAAAACCGATACTAGTCGCTCCATTCCAGAGTTTTGGTCGATTTTCGTCATCAAGTCATCAATTACCACCATAGCCCGTTTTCTTATATTTCTTCA
>NW_026525994.1:0-3040 GCF_010183535.1 Caenorhabditis remanei
CTGCAGAATCTCAAAAACGATCAGTGATCGTTTTTCATTTCTTCTGCAGAATCTCAAAAACGATCAGTGATCGTTTTTCATGTCCACGTTGGAATCTCAAAAACGATCAGTGATCGTTTTTCATTTCTCCTGCAGAATCTCAAAAACGATCAATGATCGTTTTTCATTTCTTCTGCAGAATCTCAAAAACGATCAGTGATCGTTTTTCATGTCCACGTTGGAATCTCAAAAACGATCAGTGATCGTTTTTCATTTCTCCTGCAGAATCTCAAAAACGATCAATGATCGTTTTTCATTTCTTCTGCAGAATCTCAAAAACGATCAGTGATCGTTTTTCATGTCCACGTTGGAATCTCAAAAACGATCAGTGATCGTTTTTCATTTCTTCTGCAGAATCTCAAAAACGATCAGTGATCGTTTTTCATTTCTTCTGCAGAATCTCAAAAACGATCAGTGATCGTTTTTCATGTCCACGTTGGAATCTCAAAAACGATCAGTGATCGTTTTTCATTTCTTCTGCAGAATCTCAAAAACGATCAATGATCGTTTTTCATTTCTTCTGCAGAATCTCAAAAACGATCAGTGATCGTTTTTCATTTCTTCTGCAGAATCTCAAAAACGATCAGTGATCGTTTTTCATGTCCACGTTGGAATCTCAAAAACGATCAGTGATCGTTTTTCATTTCTTCTGCAGAATCTCAAAAACGATCAGTGATCGTTTTTCATGTCCACGTTGGAATCTCAAAAACGATCAGTGATCGTTTTTCATTTCTTCTGCAGAATCTCAAAAACGATCAATGATCGTTTTTCATTTCTTCTGCAGAATCTCAAAAACGATCAGTGATCGTTTTTCATTTCTTCTGCAGAATCTCAAAAACGATCAATGATCGTTTTTCATTTCTTCTGCAGAATCTCAAAAACGATCAGTGATCGTTTTTCATGTCCACGTTGGAATCTCAAAAACGATCAGTGATCGTTTTTCATTTCTTCTGCAGAATCTCAAAAACGATCAGTGATCGTTTTTCATGTCCACGTTGGAATCTCAAAAACGATCAGTGATCGTTTTTCATTTCTTCTGCAGAATCTCAAAAACGATCAGTGATCGTTTTTCATTTCTCCTGCAGAATCTCAAAAACGATCAGTGATCGTTTTTCATGTCCACGTTGGAATCTCAAAAACGATCAGTGATCGTTTTTCATTTCCTGCAGAATCTCAAAAACGATCAGTGATCGTTTTTCATTTCTTCTGCAGAATCTCAAAAACGATCAGTGATCGTTTTTCATTTCTTCTGCAGAATCTCAAAAACGATCAGTGATCGTTTTTCATGTCCACGTTGGAATCTCAAAAACGATCAGTGATCGTTTTTCATTTCTCCTGCAGAATCTCAAAAACGATCAGTGATCGTTTTTCATTTCTTCTGCAGAATCTCAAAAACGATCAGTGATCGTTTTTCATTTCTTCTGCAGAATCTCAAAAACGATCAGTGATCGTTTTTCATGTCCACGTTGGAATCTCAAAAACGATCAGTGATCGTTTTTCATTTCTTCTGCAGAATCTCAAAAACGATCAGTGATCGTTTTTCATTTCTTCTGCAGAATCTCAAAAACGATCAGTGATCGTTTTTCATTTCTTCTGCAGAATCTCAAAAACGATCAGTGATCGTTTTTCATGTCCACGTTGGAATCTCAAAAACGATCAATGATCGTTTTTCATTTCTTCTGCAGAAACTCAAAAACGATCAGTGATCGTTTTTCAATTTCTTCTGCAGAATCTCAAAAACGATCAGTGATCGTTTTTCATTTCTCCTGCAGAATCTCAAAAACGATCAGTGATCGTTTTTCATTTCTCCTGCAGAATCTCAAAAACGATCAGTGATCGTTTTTCATTTCTTCTGCAGAATCTCAAAAACGATCAGTGATCGTTTTTCATTTCTCCTGCAGAATCTCAAAAACGATCAGTGATCGTTTTTCATTTCTTCTGCAGAATCTCAAAAACGATCAGTGATCGTTTTCATTTCTTCTGCAGAATCTCAAAAACGATCAGTGATCGTTTTTCATTTCTTCTGCAGAATCTCAAAAACTATCAGTGATCGTTTTTCATGTCCACGTTGGAATCTCAAAAACGATCAGTGATCGTTTTTCATTTCTTCTTCTGCAGAATCTCAAAACGATCAGTGATCGTTTTTCATTTCTTCTGCAGAATCTCAAAAACGATCAGTGATCGTTTTTCATTTCTTCTGCAGAATCTCAAAAACGATCAGTGATCGTTTTTCATTTCTTCTGCAGAATCTCAAAAACGATCAGTGATCGTTTTTCATTTCTTCTGCGAATCTCAAAAACGATCAGTGATCGTTTTTCATTTCTTCTGCAGAATCTCAAAAACGATCAGTGATCGTTTTTCATTTCTTCTGCAGAATCTCAAAAACGATCAGTGATCGTTTTTCATTTCTTCTGCAGAATCTCAAAAACGATCAGTGATCGTTTTTCATTTCTTCTGCAGAATCTCAAAAACGATCAGTGACCGTTTTTCATTTCTTCTGCAGAATCTCAAAAACGATCAGTGATCGTTTTTCATTTCTTCTGCAGAATCTCAAAAACGATCAGTGATCGTTTTTCATTTCTTCTGCAGAATCTCAAAAACGATCAGTGATCGTTTTTCATTTCTTCTGCAGAATCTCAAAAACGATCAGTGATCGTTTTTCATTTCTTCTGCAGAATCTCAAAAACGATCAGTGATCGTTTTTCATTTCTTCTGCAGAATCTCAAAAACGATCAGTGATGATCGTTTTTCATTTCTTCTGCAGAATCTCAAAAACGATCAGTGATCGTTTTTCATTTCTTCTGCAGAATCTCAAAAACGATCAGTGATCGTTTTTCATTTCTTCTGCAGAATCTCAAAAACGATCAGTGATCGTTTTTCATGTCCACGTGGAATCTCAAAAACGATCAATGATCGTTTTCATTTCTTCTGCAGAATCTCAAAAACGATCAGTGATCGTTTTTCATGTCCACGTTGGAATCTGCAAATCTCAAAAACGATC
>NW_026526123.1:0-16388 GCF_010183535.1 Caenorhabditis remanei
CGCCACTCATTGGTAAAATTCTAGAAGTAGAAGAGGAATTTCGTGGGAAAAAGAAAGAAAGTGAATTCTGGGAAAATACGAATGTCCAACTAAATAAAACTGTTTTGTCATTGCAGGACGAATTGGAAAGAAAAAGTCCACCACAGCCGCCGACGCCACTCGAAGAGCCACCAACAACAAGTGTGTTGTCCGGGCAATCGATACAAGGAAATGAGGAAAGATGGAAGCTGGTGAGTTTGCTAGAAGTAAATGAAATTCATAATGAAGAAGCATTGAATGAACTGTTCGGAAAAATAGAGCAGCTGGGAAATGAGCTAAGTACACACAAAGAATTATTGCAGAAAGCACGTGAGCAAGCGGACCGATTGAGAGAAGAATGCTTCGAAGCCAAACAACAAATCGTGTTGTTACAACTAAAACTGAAGGCTGAAGAGGAGAAAAGCGAAAAGTTGAAAAAGGAGAATGACACTGTGGCGGCGAATAATCAGTCAAATAATTTGACTCGCTATGGTGAGCAACGTCAAAGCATTACTGAGAAAATAACAATATTGTTCAGACTACGGGAAGGCACTCCATGTTCGCAACATCAACGCCACAACATGGAATGCACCGGCAAGGTGAGGCAAACGGAAAAGTGGGGGAGTCAAGAGAAAATGCGCGTTTTTACAATGCAGACACGTCAGAAATAATTGATACAATTACTCGCCAAGAATCGCGTGATTCTGGGGGAAATTGGAATCAAAGAATAGTTGAACAAGATGCTCAAAGAAGCATGATTGTCCATGAGGGACATGAAATGCCGAACATGAATATGCAATGGAGAATGACACAAGCTCTGCCAGATCCTCCGGTATTCTCTGCAGGAAAGAATTCTGTCAATGCAGAAACTTTTGAAAGGGCATTTTACATGAAATATAGGTTCTTTGATATCGAGGCACAGAAAAGCTTTCTGGAAACAAGATTCCTGGCGGGAAACGCGTTGACAGTATACAAAGGCTTGCCAGAATCAGATAAATATTCGGTTTCGCGCATTCTAGACGCTATCAAAAGACGATTGAGTCAGTCAGAACCAGAAGAATCACGCCGAGCTAAGAGCAAATTTCAAGGGCTAAAGCTACAGAAAGAACAATCCATTCAGAGTTTCTGTTTGCAAATGGATGAAATAGTTCGGGTTGGGTACAAAGGCGTACCAGAACATCAAATTTCCTCTATGAAAACTACAAAGTTGCTCGATGAAATGAAAGAACACTCTATATTCGATGTGTCGTTGCAAATTCTGGGGTCACAGCTGAGGAAATGTCCTGAAATGGAACAATACGAGCTGTGCCGAGAAGAAGCAACACGTTTCGATGAAGAATGGAGAAGTGGGAAAGCAAAGCTGAATGAGAAGAAAGTGAATCGACAGCAGTCGAATCAAAATTTCTCAAACCAGCAAAGCAACTACTCAAACCAAAACACTTCATATTCAAGAAATAAGCAAACTGTAGGCAATGATGAAACGTCGCAGAACTGGAGAGAAAGATCTCAGGGAAAGTTTGTTCCGACAAACAATGCTGGTGGTAATAATGTGGTTAATAAGTCGGTGGGGTTTAGTGAGTGCTCAGAGTGTCGATTAACTGGATGTCATGACCCAAAGTGCTCGAGAGCACCGGGGTCAAGCACACCAAGAAAAAGCAATCCTGTTGTCTGTTTCCGCTGTAATGAACAAGGACATATTGCTCCAAACTGTCCGCAGAAAAGTGCACAACAACTAAACAGCCAAGGGGATATGGCAAAAGTGCAAACACTTGATAAAAAGGAGTGTCTGGAAATGCCAGAAGCTGAAAAATCCAAACAAAATAAGAATAGTCGTACACCAGTTCGAATTGAACAAGGAAGGATTGGCTCAGCGGAAGTAAACTTTGTGATTGATAGCGGGGCTTGCATTTCAGTCATTTCGGAGAACACTTGGAAAGAAGTTGTGGAGAAGAATGGAGGGAAAGAATGGGAAAAAGAAGCAATTCTTAAAAACCCAGAAAAGATCGATGTTTACGCTGCAAACAACACTCCGATGAACTTGTTATACCAAGTAAAGGTGGAAACATCGCTCCATTCTCGCACAAGGGATCTAAAGTTCTATGTCACTGATATTGACAGAGATACGGTAATCTTGGGTATTGATCAATTTGAGTTGTTAGGCATACAGATGAGTTTTCAAAAGAAACCGCGAGATATTCGAATGGTTAGACAAGTGAAAATACCGCCAGGAAGTGAGAAAATTGTTGAGGTTTCAGTTGAAGGAACAATTAGAAAAGACAAGAGTCTTTGTCTGATTACACCAATGGTTTCGTGTCTTGCACCAGCTATTTATCAAATCAGAAAGTCTGGAAAAGCGAGGGTTCAAATGAGTAATTTGGGAAAAAAATCAATTTTTCTGAAAAAAGTGAACTTGTAGCTAGTGGAGAAGTAGAGGGATTTGATGTCATTGAAGAAAACGAAGAAAACCTGAAACTGCTGGAAGAATTCTTCGAAAGGTCGAAACTTCTGGAACAAGATATGGAGACCATCAATCTGATCGAGACAAATGTTAATAGTGGGGAAAGATGGGACATTCTTTGTGAGCAGTTGAAGAAAACATGTGCTAAGTCCGAGGAAGAAGAAGATGTGTGGAAGGTCATAAAAGACTATCAACATATCTTTGCTACGGATGATACTGAGTTGGGTAGAACTAATGTTGTTGAGTGTGAGATTGAGTTGACAGAGGGAGCTCAGCCAGTGAGGCAGAAAGCGCGACCTATTCCGTTGGCGATCAGAGGGGAAATCAGGAAAATGATTCAGAAAATGTTGTCACAAAGAGTCATACGAGAAAGTAAATCTCCATGGGCGAGTCCGGTTGTGTTAGTGAAGAAGAAGGACGGATCAGTGAGAATGTGCATTGATTACAGAAAGGTGAATCTGCTTATCAAATACAATGCGCATCCGCTACCGAACATTGAAACAACGCTTCTTTCACTTGCAGGAAAGAAGGTTTTCACCACATTTGATCTTCTTGCAGGGTACTGGCAACTTCCTCTGAAAGAGGAAAGTAAAGAAATTACAGCATTTGCCATCGGATCAGAGTTATTCGAATGGAATGTTTTGCCATTCGGGTTAGCCACATCTCCTGCTATTTTTCAAGCAGCTATGGAATGTGTTGTAGGAGATTTATTAGGGACTTGTGTCTTTGTATACGTCGATGGATTTGGCTAATTGCTAGTGAGAACATGAAGAACACGCTATCCATGTCCAAACGATTCTAGAAAGAATCGAAAAAAGTGGAATGAAGCTGAAAGCCAGCAAATGTTGGATAGCAAGGGAAGAGGTGGACTACTTGGGCCATATGATCACTCCAGAAGGAGTAAAAACAGAAGAGGCCAAAGTAGACAAAATGAAGAAATTTGCTAGACCAGAAGACGTCAAACAATTGCAATCTTTTCTAGGATTAGTAGGATACTATCGAAACTTCATTATGAGTTACTCAAAGATAGCAATACCGTTGAATTTCTCACGTCAAGAAAAATGCATGGGTCTGGGGTACCGAGCAAGAAAATGCTTTCGTGCAGTTAAAAAGCTCGGTATGTTTCCGCACCTGTGCTAAGACAACCTGATCCTGAAACAGCAATCAGTGGAGCTCGTCCGTATCTAATATACACGGATGCAAGTCGTCAGGGAGTGGGAGCCGTGTTAGCCCAAGAGGCAAATGATGGGTGAACAACACCCTATTGCATTCGCTTCTAAATCGTTGACTTCTGCAGAGACAAGGTATCACATCACTGATCTAGAAGCACTAGCTATGATGTTCGCTTTGAGAAGATTTCGCACCATCATCTATGGCTCACAAGTAATTGTGTTTACAGACCACAAACCATTGATATCACTCATGCGTGGTTCTAGGTTGGCAGACAGGTTAATGAGATGGTCGATAGAGTTGATTGAGTTTAATCCAAAGATTGTGTATGTCAAGGAAAAGCCAATGTGGTAGCTGATGCGCTGAGTAGGGGAGGATGCCCACTGATTGATCCAGATGACATGAAACAGGAGATATGCCAAATATCATTGGGAAGTGAAAATGATAAAAGAAGGGAATAAGTTCGACACTAGGGAATGGCTCGGAAAGTTGAGAAAGGAGAAGGATGGAGCGAGGTTATAGAGAGGCTAGAAAATGGAGAGAAAACAGGGTCCGTGAAAATCCCTGGAATAAAGAAAGGGATATGGCTTGACAACTATATGATTATAGGTAAATCACTGAGAAACACAGAAGATGAAAACTGTAGTCGGTTAGTTGTTCCTGAAGAAATCATTCCATCATTAATCAAGGAGGCTCATGAAGGAGAATTAGCTGGACATTTTGGTACAGAGAAAATGATTCGACAATTGAATAAAAGTTCTTCTGGTTACGAATGAGAGCTAGAGTGGAAAATCATGTGAAAAGTTGTCAAAAGTGTCTTTACACAAATGACTATACAAAAATGGTGGCTCCATTGACTCCATACAAAACGGAGTATCCATTGCAGATTGTAGCATGTGATCTTATTGAAGTTGGGCTATCTACCCAAGGGAATAGATACATCCTATCAATCATTGACTTATTCACTAAATATGGAATCGGGGGTTCCCAATTCCGGACAAAAAAGGTGAAACAGTGTTGAAGGCTTTCATTGAGAGATGGGCCATTGGAGAAGGAAGAGTTCCGGAAGTATTATTAACGGATCAAGGGAGAGAATTCTGTAACGAACATTTTCAAAAGTTCGCAGAATTAGTACAATGAAACATATCACTACTAAAGGATATGATAGTAGAGCTAATGGATGTGTAGAAAGATTCAATAAGACATTAATGCATACAATAAAAAAGCAGAATGCGGTAGCTGCAGAATGGGACGATCAAGTTCCATTTGCAGTATATGCATACAACTCAGTTGTCCACAAAACTACGGGAGATTCACCCATGTTTTTAATGTATGGCAGAGACGCGAAAGGCGGACTTGAAAAATCGGGGATGACGCCTGCGGTGTGTCTTATGTGGACATGGATGAATACAAGAACTTGTTAGTGCAAGAGTTAAATAAAGCATATGCTTTTGTTAAGGAACATGCCCTGCAAGAACAGCAAGAGTATAAAGTGTTATTTGATGCAAAACATCGCATTAGTCAGAAATCTTATCCACAGCCAGGAGCAAGAGTCCTTGTGGAAATTCCATCGGAAAAAATGGGGGCTCGTTACCCAAAACTGACAAACAAATGGAAAGGTCCATATAGAGTAATCTCATGTACAGAAAATTCGGCAACGATTGTTCCAGTTGCTGGAAGTAATCAGGAACACTGAAAATTCCATTTGATAATCTACGGAATATTCCACAGCAAATGGATAACACTCCAGTTACAACCAAAAAGGGACGCGCGCGATTAAGAAATACAGCTGTAGAAGAAATCACGGAGAAATTAGTTACTGACTATGATCATGATATATGTATTTTCAGCGAGTTGTACTGGTGCCGATGCCAACGACCATGCCTATTCGCGATACCAGGACAAAAGGATCTCCGTCTTCATTCGCCTACGCAAGTGGTGCGAGCTGTGCAACTGCTCCAGAAGAACAAAGAGATGACACGAGCCGACGTCATGATGCTAGCGCAAAAGCGATTGCCGATGTTATCAGAGATTCCGACTCCAGAAGCTTGGCACATTCTATCGCAATGCCCGACTCTCAGTCTTTGGGTAAAGGATATAATCTCTTGGAAGGAAGCATTTGAGTTGCAGTATGCCATGACTCTAGAGAAGTGGCTAGGACCAGAACTCCTGCAAACCATGTCATCCATGGTGTTCTGTTTCCCAGGAGTCGAACTGAAATCTGTCGCTTTGGCATTAAACATGTGAAGTTATTGAAGGATGAAGACACTGTCGTTGAACGAATCAGAAAGAATTTGGAGACTAGGGAAGTGAATGTGGCAGTGTTCGTAATCCCCTTCTCCACATCTGAGCAATCCAAAGATTCGTGGCAAGAAGCAATTCACGCACTACCCAAAGAGATCGATATCATCGTCGTGTTTAGCCACATTAGCCAATTCGATCACGCCAAAGGAGAAATATTTACTCAGCTAGTAAAAGAACTGTACAGACTGGATGGGAAACTCACCGTGCTTGGCCCAGACTTCACAGTGAAGTTCAATTTGAATAGGACGCTGTTGAACGTATCCGACCGGTCCAACTGCTTAAAATATGGGAGGATCTGGTGCGCATTGTGAAAGAAGAAAAGATTATCTGGCCACATCTCAAACTAGCCACTTTGGAGTCAGTGGACACAAGTCAATCTGCTGCCACTGAAGCTACAGGAGCAAGTGGATCTGGATTTGGGCCCATTCGAGCTCACAATAGTAGAGGAAGCAGATCGGGATCATGCGGATTGGGATCATATTCAAAATTCCGGCACAATCGCTGATATGGATAGTTTCCTTGATAATTATCTAAATTGTTTGTCTTTTGTTATTCACATTTATTCATTAATTACTCTCCAATCATCTCATGTTATATCTGGTTCTTGTTTTATAGTCTTAAATTCTATCCCCCCCTTCCACCGACGATTACCCCCCTGTCCTAACCTTTATCGAGAAGTCTTTAGCTTCTTCTGTTGTTTTGCTAATTAGTTATCTTGTGTTAATTTAAACCCAAAAAGCTCCATATTTTGTATCTCCTAGTATCTTCACAAATGTTCCGTGTCATTCATTAAAGCCACGGGAGAAGGGACTCGAAAGGACCCGGAGATGTCCGGTACCTACCGGTTTTTATCTCTAAAAAGTCTGTAAAGTCACTCCAAGTCTAGACTTGCCTTCATAACTCGCGGGTTCGATGCAATTGCGCTCTAGCGCATTGTATCTATTCTCCGGCGCGAACATGTCAAAGTGAAGAGGAAAAGAGATTTGTAATCATTCTTGAGCTTGGGTCACCTAGAGTTAGGTGGTTTTTACCCGTTTCAGTCAAGTTTCGCCCGTTATAGTTTTTGGGTGGTTTTTGTCACCTTTTTTCTATTGTTTTAATTAGCTTTTGTTTGTCTTTCTAGCTTAGGGTAGCTGTTAGACTCATTATTACTTTCTCGCTCTTTTGTAATCAATTATCGAGAATATAATCGATTGATTGTTACTAGAATAAATTCGTAACTATCTAGACAATTGTGTTTATTGATTTTCTCGTCTTTCCGCTTATTGTCTGTTTACCAGAAGCTAGCGCGACACCGTTGTCACGTCTAACTTTCTGACTATAGGGGGAACGTCAGCTCCTTCTTCAGCATTTTTGAGTTTCAGTTTAAAACTTATATAAGTTTTGTTGAGTTGAAAGAAGTGTGCACTATCATAAACATTGAAAACATACGGTCCTTTTGAATTTATAGCGTTTGTTGTGGTATAAGTCATCCATGTTCCTTTTGTAAATGCAACTTGGCTTGGTGGAGTGTCAAAAAGACAAATATTGGATGGGGCGCTTGGAGCACTTTTTGATTCGATTAGCTTTGCCATTTTCCAAAGATGTCGCGTTTCTGGGATGTTGATTTCGGCAAAGACCTTTTCTTCTTGGACGTCTTCCGCTTTTTAGATGGAACCTTCTCAGCTTTCTTGTTTTTCTGACAGGTTTCCGCTTTGGACGAACCGTTTTCCTCCTCTTTCTTCTTCCACCAGACTGATCGAGTTTGCTGACAGCACGATTGATGAGAGAATTATAAGAATTGGTAGCGTTTTTTGACAAGGACTGCTTAAAAGAATCACCAGCCGCTACGTCGTTTGCAATACGAAGTGACGAATCCATGACTTCACGACCAACTGAAACACCCATGCGTTTTAGCAAGGGGACAGCGGAAATGAAGAGTTTTCCGAGTAATTGCGAGAAAGGGCCGTTTCCCCCGTTGATAGAGACTTCCGGCACGAAATCCACCAGAACCGGTCTGACTTGGGTCATTTTCGAAAAAATGGACCCAATCAATAGAAGCATCAGGATCAAAGTAAATATGCATAGTGTGAGACGCGGATTTCTTGAGTAGTTGAATACGTAATCAACCATCAAATGGATATTTGATCGGACGGAAATGAAGTACGATGACAATCTTTCCAGAGTTGAATGGAATGAAATGATCTCTATCGTTCTTAATTTGAATGCCAATCCGAGAGACTTCCTTCACTCTCAGTGGTACATATAGAGGGTTTGAGAATGTTTGTTCAACATTTCCCTCATTTCCCGTACTTATGCTGATAACCTTCAAAAGAGGTGTTTGAATATGACTAACCGTCTGGGGTTCTACCAAGCCTTCAGAGTAGATGTACATAAGATCTGCACCCGAAAACATGGTATATTGCCCTTTTGCCGGAAATTGTGTGTTTTCCTTGTTTAGACCGAGAAAATAGCTGAGACGGTCCGAAAGTTCAACACGTGTAATATTCTTCGTATGTTGAATCGTTACCCGTTT
Source organism: Caenorhabditis remanei (assembly GCF_010183535.1). Classification (NCBI taxonomy): domain Eukaryota; kingdom Metazoa; phylum Nematoda; class Chromadorea; order Rhabditida; family Rhabditidae; genus Caenorhabditis; species Caenorhabditis remanei. The sequence continues at coordinate 8,466 of NW_026526123.1, forward strand.
GAATAGAGGATCGTATGAAAACAGGTCAATTCCTTTTCCTGTGGCGTTTGTTGCCGTTTTCACCGTTTTCGCAAGAGTATGGTTCAAAATCTCGATTAGTTGACTTGGTGAAGAAAATGAGCAGTTTGGTACTTTACACTTGTATTCCGTTGTTCCGAAAGAAACATAAAACTCATTCTCATATTTGCCTTGTGATTCAGGGTTATGGGAAATCAAATCATGAGAAGTTGGATAAATGATGGAGGAAAGGGCTACTTCATACTCACGGCGGAATACCAAAGAAGAAGGAAGTGGAGTTTGAAAATTAGAAATTGTCGATCCGGCTTGAGCATTAGAAACAAGAGTCACATAGAAATCACTCATTTTCTCTAATTTTAGGATTCGGTAGCAAATATCCAATACACGAACCAAGAATAATAAGCCACTGTTGCTGATGCGGATGATCAAGAGTACAAACTTTATATAGTGCCACAAAACATACAACATAAATAATAAAAACTTGTGAAAGAAATACAATCAAAGCCCTAGAACAGATGGTTTGACCACAAACCCACTTTGGACTGTCCATAATAACAAATGAAACTTATTTCTCAAAAAAATAACAAATGAAAATAATTTCTCAATAAAAATAACAAATAAAACTTATTTCTCAAAATGATCTGTTTTATACAAAACCATCTCTTCTGCGTACCAAATACCATCAATCTCTTCTTCGTTCGAATCTGATAGAATATACACTGGAATGTCATAATTCAGGATTTTCGTCACTTTGAAGACTTCACTGGTCCATTTGGCTCTTGTACCCTTTGCGAAAGGAGAATTTTCAATCAAGACTCTGACCGTATCACCGACTTTGTAAACAGGGTTTTGTGCCTTCGACCCGCCATAGAGTCTCTGCCAGATTTTATATGCATTATCCCAAGTGACGTTTTCAGGAGATGTTCCGATAGAGTCCATATATGTACTGTTTAGTCCTTCCAAGATTTTCGGTAGTACACTGACCCAGTCATAACTTTGTGAAACGGTGAACCACTTTTCCAACTTGTTCTTGATTCTCATGATAACATTCTCGGCATAACAGGCTTTGACATTTGTGTTCTTCGGGTTATAAAACGTAATACCCATTGATCGAACAAAGTTTTGAAACTCTTTTCCCATAAATTCGGTACCTGAAAACAAAATATAAGTACAGATTTTAAAAAACTGAACCATACCTTTATCAGTATAAAGACTTGATGGAATTCTTCTTTGCGCAGACATCAAAATATCTTTATAGGCCTCAGTGACGGTTTCACACTTTTTATTTTTCAATGGTCGTGCAAACGCATAGCGACTAAACACATCAACCACTACCAAAATGTAGCAGTAACCTTTGTTCTTTGATTTGAGTGTTGGGAGCATTGCAAGATCTGCCATATGATGGCTATTAGGCCCACGGGCGACCCAAGGATTATGCTTGATTGCTTTGACTTTGTGAAAATGTCGGGTGTATGCGTTGTTTGAATGAAGATAGTTGAGAACCTCTTTTCTTCGAATGTGAGGATTTATTTTACGGGCTTGAGCAAGTAAAGTTGATGGACCACGCAATCCCGACTTTGGATCATGGTACAATCTTTCCAAAAGGTTTTCAGTTTCCTGGCCCTCCATTACTCCAACGTTTTACAGCAAAAGTCCGGGGCGTGAAGCGGGTTTGGTACTTTCTTTTCGGGTTAAGAATATATTCTTCAGGAAAATTGGTCTCGCTCAAGTATTGTGACAATGCTCGTAACGCTACCGAAGGTTTTCTAATTGGGTTTTCGTTGGAAAAATCTTTGATAATTTTCGTCACGTTGTACATGGGAATCAATCGGTTTTTCAAGTAAAATTCGCCAGTCCGTTTATCAACTAGAAAATGACTTGGGTGACTGTTGAAGTGATTCCAGAGTTTGGCTTTACTTTCTTTTATCTTCTCTAAAGGGGTAACTGAAGGAGGAATGACGGGTAGAGGGGTGACAGAACGACTAGAGTTTGTCCTGATTGAGTAGTCACTGGCGGCATCATCAAAATTACTGACAGCATCCATGAAAACATCGTCTTCTAGACTTTTATCAACTTTGGCCTGTATTTCCGTTTCTTTCGGCTTTTCTGATTCTTTTACCGCATTTGCCTCATCATTCCGTTTTTTCACCAATGATGTTATTTGTTGTTGTAAAAGTGAGAGTTTGACATCGTTTTCCATTGGTGTTTCCAATATTTTGTTGACTGACTCATCCGCAGGGTTTCGATTTTTGACCAAATCTTCATGTTCTTCCACAGATAGTAGTATATATTTATTGTAGGACATGTTCCAGAATAGTAGAAGCAGCAGAAATCAAGACTGGCAAAAGGACGGCAATTGGGGTACCACCAGTTTGAATTAGAAACTGACGAGTTTCGTCAATATTTCGAAGTGTTGAAAGACGTCTCAAGTCGGCAGAATATCGTTGAAGACGACGGACGTTCTTTTGGGATATTTGAACATTTCCTTTCAAAACGTTATAAACCAGCTCTACCAAACAAATTAGCTTTTGGTCAGGAATTGCGTTGATTAGAGCAATACGGGCATTTTTGTCAGAAGTTGCCGAAAGAGCCATAATTTCATTGAAAGTCTTCAAATCCCACTGGGGATAGTTATTTCGGGACGTAGACATGAGTAATATTTCCAGGAAGTATATTATCACGATACCGAATTTTGTCAGGACAACTTTTGTGAAGATCGATCAACAAGTAAGTATAGGGTTGACTGGTCGCGTCAGAATAAATGGAGAGAAAAGTGTTACAGCCTCCTGGCATAAGCTGGGAACCCAAACAACGGACACTTGATTTATCCGAGTTATTCTTGAATAGAATGATATAACTTGCTTGGAGGCGGAGATTTCTTATAACTTTTGAATAGAAAATGGTGTGAAGGAGAAACATTACGGTCATATCGTAGTGATGAGCCAAAACCGATACTAGTCGCTCCATTCCAGAGTTTTGGTCGATTTTCGTCATCAAGTCATCAATTACCACCATAGCCCGTTCCTTCTTATATTTCTTCAATTCTTCGAGATTTGGTAGTCCTTCGCGTAAAATGATATCTTTCCGGTTTTTCATAGAATCGGGTACACTTTCGAACGTGTCATAGTACCAAAAACATATCTTACTGTCCACATCAAAAATTGTATTCCTTTGATCGACTATTTTCCGTGCCAAAGTACTTTTTCCCTGGCCACTAGGACCAACAACAAGAATAGTAGACTGCCAAGCAAGCTTAACCATGATGAATGAATAATTTTTTGAACATTTTTATTTCTTTTTTATTCCATTCGATGCGAAAAAATTTGTATTATTTTTTTGATTACTGGAGAATCTCATGAATTTTCCATTTTATCGCATAATTTCCGATATTAACACATTTCCGACAATATTTCACTAAAATATGTGATGGCCGTCCCGTAAATCGACACGGCCATCACATATTTTAGTGAAATATTGTCGGAAATGTGTTAATATCGGAAATTATGCGATAAAATGGAAAATTCATGAGATTCTCCAGTAATCAAAAAAATAATACAAATTTTTTCGCATCGAATGGAATAAAAAAGAAATAAAAATGTTCAAAAAATTATTCATTCATCATGGTTAAGCTTGCTTGGCAGTCTACTATTCTTGTTGTTGGTCCTAGTGGCCAGGGAAAAAGTACTTTGGCACGGAAAATAGTCGATCAAAGGAATACAATTTTTGATGTGGACAGTAAGATATGTTTTTGGTACTATGACACGTTCGAAAGTGTACCCGATTCTATGAAAAACCGGAAAGATATCATTTTACGCGAAGGACTACCAAATCTCGAAGAATTGAAGAAATATAAGAAGGAACGGGCTATGGTGGTAATTGATGACTTGATGACGAAAATCGACCAAAACTCTGGAATGGAGCGACTAGTATCGGTTTTGGCTCATCACTACGATATGACCGTAATGTTTCTCCTTCACACCATTTTCTATTCAAAAGTTATAAGAAATCTCCGCCTCCAAGCAAGTTATATCATTCTATTCAAGAATAACTCGGATAAATCAAGTGTCCGTTGTTTGGGTTCCCAGCTTATGCCAGGAGGCTGTAACACTTTTCTCTCCATTTATTCTGACGCGACCAGTCAACCCTATACTTACTTGTTGATCGATCTTCACAAAAGTTGTCCTGACAAAATTCGGTATCGTGATAATATACTTCCTGGAAATATTACTCATGTCTACGTCCCGAAATAACTATCCCCAGTGGGATTTGAAGACTTTCAATGAAATTATGGCTCTTTCGGCAACTTCTGACAAAAATGCCCGTATTGCTCTAATCAACGCAATTCCTGACCAAAAGCTAATTTGTTTGGTAGAGCTGGTTTATAACGTTTTGAAAGGAAATGTTCAAATATCCCAAAAGAACGTCCGTCGTCTTCAACGATATTCTGCCGACTTGAGACGTCTTTCAACACTTCGAAATATTGACGAAACTCGTCAGTTTCTAATTCAAACTGGTGGTACCCCAATTGCCGTCCTTTTGCCAGTCTTGATTTCTGCTGCTTCTACTATTCTGGAACATGTCCTACAATAAATATATACTACTATCTGTGGAAGAACATGAAGATTTGGTCAAAAATCGAAACCCTGCGGATGAGTCAGTCAACAAAATATTGGAAACACCAATGGAAAACGATGTCAAACTCTCACTTTTACAACAACAAATAACATCATTGGTGAAAAAACGGAATGATGAGGCAAATGCGGTAAAAGAATCAGAAAAGCCGAAAGAAACGGAAATACAGGCCAAAGTTGATAAAAGTCTAGAAGACGATGTTTTCATGGATGCTGTCAGTAATTTTGATGATGCCGCCAGTGACTACTCAATCAGGACAAACTCTAGTCGTTCTGTCACCCCTCTACCCGTCATTCCTCCTTCAGTTACCCCTTTAGAGAAGATAAAAGAAAGTAAAGCCAAACTCTGGAATCACTTCAACAGTCACCCAAGTCATTTTCTAGTTGATAAACGGACTGGCGAATTTTACTTGAAAAACCGATTGATTCCCATGTACAACGTGACGAAAATTATCAAAGATTTTTCCAACGAAAACCCAATTAGAAAACCTTCGGTAGCGTTACGAGCATTGTCACAATACTTGAGCGAGACCAATTTTCCTGAAGAATATATTCTTAACCCGAAAAGAAAGTACCAAACCCGCTTCACGCCCCGGACTTTTGCTGTAAAACGTGGAGTAATGGAGGGCCAGGAAACTGAAAACCTTTTGGAAAGATTGTACCATGATCCAAAGTCGGGATTGCGTGGTCCATCAACTTTACTTGCTCAAGCCCGTAAAATAAATCCTCACATTCGAAGAAAAGAGGTTCTCAACTATCTTCATTCAAACAACGCATACACCCGACATTTTCACAAAGTCAAAGCAATCAAGCATAATCCTTGGGTCGCCCGTGGGCCTAATAGCCATCATATGGCAGATCTTGCAATGCTCCCAACACTCAAATCAAAGAACAAAGGTTACTGCTACATTTTGGTAGTGGTTGATGTGTTTAGTCGCTATGCGTTTGCACGACCATTGAAAAATAAAAAGTGTGAAACCGTCACTGAGGCCTATAAAGATATTTTGATGTCTGCGCAAAGAAGAATTCCATCAAGTCTTTATACTGATAAAGGTATGGTTCAGTTTTTAAAATCTGTACTTATATTTTGTTTTCAGGTACCGAATTTATGGGAAAAGAGTTTCAAAACTTTGTTCGATCAATGGGTATTACGTTTTATAACCCGAAGAACACAAATGTCAAAGCCTGTTATGCCGAGAATGTTATCATGAGAATCAAGAACAAGTTGGAAAAGTGGTTCACCGTTTCACAAAGTTATGACTGGGTCAGTGTACTACCGAAAATCTTGGAAGGACTAAACAGTACATATATGGACTCTATCGGAACATCTCCTGAAAACGTCACTTGGGATAATGCATATAAAATCTGGCAGAGACTCTATGGCGGGTCGAAGGCACAAAACCCTGTTTACAAAGTCGGTGATACGGTCAGAGTCTTGATTGAAAATTCTCCTTTCGCAAAGGGTACAAGAGCCAAATGGACCAGTGAAGTCTTCAAAGTGACGAAAATCCTGAATTATGACATTCCAGTGTATATTCTATCAGATTCGAACGAAGAAGAGATTGATGGTATTTGGTACGCAGAAGAGATGGTTTTGTATAAAACAGATCATTTTGAGAAATAAGTTTTATTTGTTATTTTTATTGAGAAATTATTTTCATTTGTTATTTTTTGAGAAATAAGTTTCATTTGTTATTATGGACAGTCCAAAGTGGGTTTGTGGTCAAACCATCTGTTCTAGGGCTTTGATTGTATTTCTTTCACAAGTTTTTATTATTTATGTTGTATGTTTTGTGGCACTATATAAAGTTTGTACTCTTGATCATCCGCATCAGCAACAGTGGCTTATTATTCTTGGTTCGTGTATTGGATATTTGCTACCGAATCCTAAAATTAGAGAAAATGAGTGATTTCTATGTGACTCTTGTTTCTAATGCTCAAGCCGGATCGACAATTTCTAATTTTCAAACTCCACTTCCTTCTTCTTTGGTATTCCGCCGTGAGTATGAAGTAGCCCTTTCCTCCATCATTTATCCAACTTCTCATGATTTGATTTCCCATAACCCTGAATCACAAGGCAAATATGAGAATGAGTTTTATGTTTCTTTCGGAACAACGGAATACAAGTGTAAAGTACCAAACTGCTCATTTTCTTCACCAAGTCAACTAATCGAGATTTTGAACCATACTCTTGCGAAAACGGTGAAAACGGCAACAAACGCCACAGGAAAAGGAATTGACCTGTTTTCATACGATCCTCTATTCAAACGGGTAACGATTCAACATACGAAGAATATTACACGTGTTGAACTTTCGGACCGTCTCAGCTATTTTCTCGGTCTAAACAAGGAAAACACACAATTTCCGGCAAAAGGGCAATATACCATGTTTTCGGGTGCAGATCTTATGTACATCTACTCTGAAGGCTTGGTAGAACCCCAGACGGTTAGTCATATTCAAACACCTCTTTTGAAGGTTATCAGCATAAGTACGGGAAATGAGGGAAATGTTGAACAAACATTCTCAAACCCTCTATATGTACCACTAAGAGTGAAGGAAGTCTCTCGGATTGGCATTCAGATTAAGAACGATAGAGATCATTTCATTCCATTCAACTCTGGAAAGATTGTCATCGTACTTCATTTCCGTCCGACTCAAAAACGATCAGTGATCGTTTCATTATCATTTCATTTCTGCAGAATCTCAAAAACGATCAGTGATCGTTTTTCATTTCTTCTGCAGAATCTCAAAAACGATCAGTGATCGTTTTCATTCTTCTGCAGAATCTCAAAAACGATCAGTGATCGTTTTTCATTCTTCTGCAGAATCTCAAAAACGATCAGTGATCGTTTTCATTTCTTCTGCAGAATCTCAAAAACGATCAGTGATCGTTTTTCATTTCTTCTGCAGAATCTCAAAAACGATCAGTGATCGTTTTTTCATTTCTTCTGCCAGAATCTCAAAACGATCAGTGATAGTTTTTTTTCATCTCTCACATTTCTTCTGCAGAATCTCAAAACGATCAGTGTCGTTTTTCATTCTTCTGCAGAATCTCAAAAACGATCAGTGATCGTTTTTTCATTTCTTCTGCAGAATCTCAAAACGATCAGTGATCGTTTTTCATTTCTTCGCAGAATCTCAAAACGATCAGTGATCGTTTTTCATTTCTTCTGCAGAATCTCAAAACGATCAGTGAGCGTTTTTCATTTCTTCTGCAGAATCTCAAAAAACGATCAGTGATCGTTTTTCAGTTCTTCTGCAGAATCTCAAAAAC
>NW_026526124.1:0-201057 GCF_010183535.1 Caenorhabditis remanei
CATGACAATGCGCAATTTTTCGACTAGTCAGAGTATTGCGAAATCGGAACTTTGGCGAAAAACGGAAAATTTTTGGAAATTCACAATTTCACACAAGCAACTCGGAAATTTGAGCTAAATTTGTGATAAACTTGAACACGAAGAAAACCCTCGACAACAGGGGAAACACATCATTTTCAGAAATTTTTCACCAACATGGTTCGACGTCTTGCTTGGCAAAGCACAATCCTCATCGTTGGACCCAGGGCCAGGGGAAGAAAAAGCCACTCTCGCTCGTCAAATCGTTGGATCAACGGAATCAAATTTTCAAACGTCAACAGTCGTCGTGTATGCTTCTGGTACTACGACCACCTTTGAAAGCGTACCCGCATTCAATGAAAAACAGACCAGACATTCTCCTTCGTGAAGGTCTTCCGAACCTGGAAGAGCTGAAAAAGTACAAGGACCAACAAGCAATTGATTGTTGATTGATGATCTGATGACCAAAATTGACCAAAATTCGGGAATGGAACGATTAGTCTCCGTTTTTGGCCCATCACTACTACATGACCATCAGTGTTCCTGCTCCACACAATCTTCTACTCAAAAGTCATCCGAAACCTTCGTCTGCAAGCAAGTTTCATAATTTTGTTCAAAAACAACGCGGACAAGTCAAGTGTCAGCTGTTTAGGCTCTCAGCTCATGCCAGGCGAATGCAAAACATTTTTGGCTATTCTAAGGATGCCACGAGTCAGCCCTACACATATCTACTCATTGACCTTCACAAATCGTTGTCCCGAAGAGTTACGTTTCCGGGATAACCTCCTACCCAACAAAATTACCCATGTCTTCATCCCAAGTCGTAAACCTGAATGGGATTTGGAGACTTTCAACCAAATATTGGCTGTTTCCTCAGCCAAAGACCAATCTACTCGCCTTGCCCTAATTGATGCAATGCCTGAAAACTCAATCATTTGTCTGGTGGACCTGATTTTCAACACTCTGAACGGTAATCTACCGCTATCCCAAGAAAATGTCCGAAAATTAAGACCAGAGTCGGAAAATTTACGACGTTTGGCACAACTTCGTGATTTGGACAAGACTCGTGAATTTTTGGTACAAACTGGTGGAAGTCCAGTCATTGCTCTTTTGCCAATTCTGATTTCGGCCGCCTCAACCATTCTTGAACATGTCCTACGGTAAATATGTACTTCTAACCATCGAAGAGCATGAAGATCTCATTTCACGTCAAAAAGCTCCAGAAGAAACCGTCGACACACTACTGAAAGCCCCTCTTGATAACGATTCCAAAGTGGCTCATTTACGATCACACTTAACCAACATTGTGAAAACCGACTAGACACCCAGGAGGAGCCTGAAGCACATGAAGAAACCCCCAATGTGACAGAGAACACTATATTTACACCAACACCGCCAAGTCCACAACAACCGCCAAGTCCACAACAACCACCACCACGTACACGCCGTTCAAGCCTTCACGACCCACAACCGACTAGTGATACACAACTGCACCACTCATCACCCCTGGAATTGCCAAAAAGCGCATTTTGGAGCATATCGGGAAATTTCCAAATATTTTCCAACTTGACAAGAGTACTGGAAAACTAACGATTTTTGGTAACCCAATCACGATTCACAACATTAAGCGGATTGCCGACGATTTGACCACGAGGCACCATTACATGGAGTGCAACCAGGTTTAGCACTGTTATCTGAAGAGCTGAAAAAAACCGATTTCCCCGAACGTTTCATTCTCAACCCACGACGGAAATACCGAACCCGTGCATCACCACGAAGTTTTAGTGTTACGCGATGGAAAAGCTAGAGGAAACCCTTGAACGTCTCTATTCGGATCCCAAAAGTGGTCTACGTAGTGTGTCAACCCTCTTGAAGCAGGCTCGAAAAGTTCACCCCGACATTCAGAGGAAACAAGTTGTCGCCTATCTCCACACAAATGATGCCTACACTAGACATTTTCCAAAGTCCAAGTTCATTCAACACAACAAATGGGTAGCTACAGGTCCGGATAGCCATCATATGGCAGATCTCGCCATGCTACCAACTCTAAAGTCCCACAACCAAGGTTTCTGCTACATTCTGGTGGTTGTGGACGTTTTTAGCCGCTATGTGTTTGCCAGACCACTCAAAAATAAAGAATGTGCCACAGTTACAAAGGCTTATGAAGAAATTTTGCGGTCAAAGTGGCGGATTCCAAGCAAGCTGTATGCCGATAAAGGTGAGTCTGAAATTCTTGATTAACCAAATTTTCAATTTCCAGGTACCGAGTTTATGGGCAAACAGTTTCGGAAACTCTGCAAAAACCTAGGCATCATTCACCTGAACCCCAAAAACACCAACGTGAAGGCTTGTTATGCCGAGAACGCCATCATGCGTATCAAGAGACAGCTGGAAAAATGGTTTACGACCACAAAGAGTTTTGAGTGGACCCGAGTTTTGCCTGAAGTCGTTGAAGGTCTTAATGCCAAATTCATGACGTCACTTGGAACTTCTCCTGAAAAAGTTTCTTGGGAAAATGCTACTGAAATTTGGAAACGTCTCTATGGATCCCCCACAAGAAAAGACGCCAAATTCAAAATTGGGAACACGGTACGTGTCCTGATGGACAATTCACCATTCGCAAAGGGTACAAGAGCAAAGTGGTCTGAAGAAATTTTCAAAGTCATCAAGGTTATTCCATATGACATCCCAGCATACATTTTGGCTGATACACTCGATCGAGAGGTGGATGGAATCTGGTACGAGGAAGAAATGGTAATCTACAACAAACCTGATGATTTCTATGAAATTGACCGAATCATTAGAAAACGGACCAGGAAGGGCATTCGGGAGTTTTTGGTCAGTTTCAAAGGCTACGACGACTCATTCAACTCGTGGATCCCAGAATCGGATTTCAAAGACTATAATGGATAACGCAAAGTGGTCTTGTGGAAACACAGATTGCTCTAGAGCCCTCATTGTCTATTGTTCCCAAGTTTTCATTGTCTACATTGTCAGTCTTGTTGCTCTATATAAAATTTGTTCTGATCCAACTCAACAACATCAGTGGATGACCGTACTTGGCTCCTGCATTGGTTACCTCTTGCCCAACCCAAAACTCAAAGATCATGAGTGACTTTTACATCACCCTAGTCAGTAATGCCCAGGCAACTTCATCAATTTCCAATTTCAATACACAACTTCCAAGCCCGATACACTTTGAACGTGAATTTGAAGTTGGCTTGTCTTCCATCATTTACCCATCCTCGCACGACTTGATTTCCAATCTACCAGAAGACAATGGATGGAATGAAAACGAGTTTGTCGTGGGGTTCGCAAATTCACCAATCAAGTGCAAAATTCAAAGTTGCACATTCTCAACACCCCAAGAGCTGACTGAAATTCTGAATCATACACTATCCTCAAAATTGGCCAAAATTTTGAACACCACCAACACAACAATCGGAATTTTTGAGTATAACCCACTCTACAAACGGATCCTGATTCAGACACACGAAAGCGTGTCACAAGTCCAACTTTCGGCAAGACTTGCATATTTTCTTGGCCACGATCGTGAAATCAAGACTTTTCCAACATTGGGAAAATATTCTACATTTTCGGGTTCCGATTTGATGTATGTGTATTCTGAAGACCTCGTGGAGCCCCAAACCATCAGTCACATGAAAGTCCCAATTTTAAAGGTTTATCAGCATGAACACTGGAAATGGAGCCAATGTTGAGCAAACCTTCACAAAACCGTTATATGTTAGAGTTCGACCAACTGACGTCTCACGTATAGGAATCCAGATCAAGAACGACCGGGACCATTTCATTCCTTTCAATTCTGGAAAAGTAGTCATAGTGCTACACTTCCGACCCGTCAAAATTTCATTTGATGGCTGATCACTCAATCGGTTACAAAAGCGCTCTCCTACGATGTACGTTGATTTTGATCCTGATCGCTCTGTTGATTGGGTTGCCTTCTTTGAGTGTGACCCAAATCAAGCAGGTTTTGGTGGATTTCGTGCCGGAAGTATCTATCAGCGGGGAAATGGCCCGTTTTCACAATTACTCGGAAAGCTCTTCATTTCGGCCGTACCTCTTCTAAAGCGGATGGGAGTCTCAGTTGGCCGCGAAGTCATGGATTCCTCACTTCGCGTTGCAAACGACGTGGCGGCTGGTGACTCGTTCAAACAGTCGCTGTCAAAGAACGCTTCAAATTCCTACAATTCACTTGTCAATCGAGCAATCGACAAACTTGGTCAAAAGGTGGACGCCGTAAACGACGAACAGTCAAACGTAAGAAGGTTGTGAAACGACGACGACGACGAACCACCAAGAAGCCCAAAAAATCTGAAAAACGGAAGATCACTCGCAAGAAACGTACCATTGCCAAGTCTTCATCTCGCAAACGTGACATTTTTGGAAAATGGCAAAATTGATGAACAAGAGCACTCCGTGTGCTACAGCGAACATTTGCCTTTTCGACACACCACCCAGTCAAGTTGCATTCAACAAGGGAAAATGGATGACATTACCCCCATCAAACCCAATTGACGCTAAAGGTCCCTACACATTCAACATTTTTGATAGTGCCCACTTCTTCCAACTCAACAAAACTTACCTTTCATTCAAAGTTCATTTGGCTGGTATCAAGAAGAAGACTGACGGAAAACCGGTAGTCGTTTCTCATTCCAATTTCATTGAGGCCACATTCTTCAATCAAGTCAAGCTCTCGTATAACAACGTCCCCGTCTACGACTCGTCACACTACGCCTACAAAGCGTACATTCAAACACTTTTAGGCGAAAACGATAAAACCAAGGAAGGCTTTCTTGGAGCTGCACGCTGGATCAACGATGAAGAAGATTTGAGTACTGTGAACCCGGCCAAAAGGACAGTTTCGGGTGATGACGGTCTTGACATTTGCACACCACTCTTCTTGGAACCATTCCAAACTGACCGTCTCTTGGTTCCACACATTAACATTCAATTGACTTTGTACCGAAACACGGATGCCTTCTGTCTGGAATGCGTTGAGGAAGATGGACCAGCCAGAATGTACATCACTGACCTGAAACTACATATGAGAGCTATTGAGGTTGTCGCTTCAGCATCGATTGCCCTGGAAAATCATCTCAGAACCACACCGGCTCGGTATCCATTCACAGTCACGAAGGTAAAGGTGATTTCGATTCCTGAAGGACGAATGGAGCTCCCATTCAACATGCTCTACCAAGATATTTTACCACGCCGAGTTATTGTTGGTCTGATTTCCCCTGAAGCAATGGAAGGAAAATTTTCAAAGAATTGTTTCAATTTTGCTCACCACAACTTGGCCCAAATCCAATTGGACATTGCCGGAACAGTTTATCCTCCACAGCCGATTCAGTGCGACTTTAACAACAAAAATTATGCTCAGGCATTCACCAGACTATACGAAGAGCTTGGGTGTGTGACCAGCAAATCATGTCCACGAATCACTTACAAAATGTTCCGAAGCGGCTTTGCATTCTACGTCTTCAACCTTGCAGCGATTGATGATTCAAATTCATGGGAACTCCTACAGAGCGGAAGCACTCAACTTTTCATCAAGTTCAACGAGAAGACACCGACGGGAGGCCTGAACGCGCTTGTTTTGTCGCAATTTGATGGGATGATCACGGTCGACGGTTTCCGCAATGTGATGATGAGTCATAGGCACTAGTATAAAAGTGGTCGCGCACTTGTGCACAAGCACCAGTCATGCTACCAGGAACTGCTCGCCCAATTACTCTCCCACCTGACTACACACCGCCAGAACCAGGGGTAAGCCAAGCACACACGTCTTCAAAATTTATCTTTCAATTTTCAGTATGTCGACATCAACCTGGCAACCTATATGATGATGATGGGTCGTGTCGAGAGAATTTCTGCACAACAAATTCGGGAGATGAATCGCAAAATGCATGAATTGGGACCAACCAAAATTTGGAATTCATGCAATGGCTTCATAATTCCCCCTGGATCAGAATTGAGCCTGTAAGTTTTCGTTTCCACACATTCCAACCTCATTATCAATTTTCAGAGACGCAACACCACATTCCCACCACTTTGTCAACAAGTCGGCTTCAAAACCTCAACCACGACGCCGCCAAGTCTCAATCAAGCACTATTTTGAGGAAAAATACAAGATTCGCCTAAATTACCCAAATTCCCCCCTTTTGCGTGACCCATCGGGTTCCATGTTCCCCATTGAAACTGTTTGGTTCCGTTACCGTGTTTTCTGAATAAACTATGGCTCTATCCACCAGTCAGTTGGATTTGTTTCTTAGCACATGCAAAATTACACGACCACACTTTTTGGAGTCTTTCCATGTGATCAACACCCAACAATTTTCCGCCGACCATGCTCATTTATCTGGAATACAGCACCAAGTGATGATTCTGGAGAACATTGGGTAGCTCTCTGGGTTGACGACCGAAACTTTGGTTATTTTATGGATAGCAGTGGTGCAGACCCACAATCAGAGTTTCGGGAATTTTTCACCAAAAACTGTGTCAAGTGGAAAAAAGTCTTTGACTCCCCCGTACAAGGACTCCTCTCGGACGTGTGTGGATTCTACTTCATATACTTCTTGATCAGGAAAGCGATGAAACAGTCCAACAAGAAGATCAGAGCCCCCTTTTCCAGAAATTTGGCGAATAATGATAGACTAGTCGAGAAATGGGTCAAAAATCATTTGAAACGGTGCGAGTGTAGGGTATATAAACCGTTGGCCGCCTGAAACATTCACTCATTCACCATGTTTGACGAAACTCCACTCCCAACAGATCCACAATCTCCACCACCATCTCCTGTAATGCCCTTCCCACCACAGGATCAGCGCACCACGGGATTTAAGCCATATCCACAAATGATCCCACTTTTGGACGACAAGTTCCAGAATATGACTCTTGTGGGTACAATCAAAATTTACAAAGACGCACTCGGTAAGCATCATGTTGCTTCTGGGTGAACAGTCATCGCTTTCAATCATGAGCTGGCACAGAGGGAGGACACACGTTACACAAACAGTCCGCGAAAACGACTTCCAATCATTCATTCACCACTTTGCGAACCTGCAAAATGAATTCGTCCACAATTTCTTCCCTCCCCGTTATTCCAATTTTGCGTATGTCTTGGAAGAGCTCAATCGAGCTGGGTAAGCCTTTTCAAAGTTTTTGAAAATATTCATTATGCATCTTCAGATGACTTGAGAGGAAAGGCCGTATCGGTGTCCATTTGCCCAACTCCTGGGTGCCTTGGATGGGGCAATATGAAACGCAGCAAGAATGCGTTTCACCGGACACAAGATGCATGCCCAATATGGCATCACGCTCAACGGAATAAGGTTGAATCGTCGGAGGTAAAATTAAAAATTTTCAAATTTCTTGTATATAGATTATTTTTTCAGTCACGCTCATTACTCGACAGATTCAACGAAATATTTCCAAACGGCAGTTTCCAGGTAACTTATAGGGGAATTCAGACATTGGGGGATCATTTATGGGGTGAAATTAGAAATGAAAACTTATAAATTTTCAGCCAGCCCCTATGCCAACAACACCACCTCCGGCCATGACACGAATTGGACAACAACCACAACAATCGGCGGCACCAATTGGACCAATGCAGGTAATTTATAGAGGGAAATTGACCATTGGGGCACCATTTATGGGGAAATTAGCCATTGGGACGTCATTTATAGGGTTAGACATTTTCTGTCAACTTATTTGTGAATTTTCAGACTTTGCCACCACCACCAACGATGGCTCCAACTGGGATGTTTCCACCTCCAACTGGGATGTTCCCACCGCCACCGCTGCCATTGGTTTGGACCTTCTTTATCCCACCACCGCCGCCCATGTTCCAAGCTCCATTCGTTCCACCACCACCAGCAACATTCCAAGCTCCCCAGAACACTATGCCGACTCCTCCAATGGCCCCATCAATGGATGCCGAACCAAAACAGGAACCAGAAGATTTTTAAATTTTCGCATAATTTTTTAATGGTCCCATGAATAAATTTGGTTATGTTGAAAAATGTTTTCTCCTTAATTTCAGATGTGGAGGGTTTAAGCCACGTTTCCTTGCAGATGTGGAGGGTTTAAGCCACGTTTCCTTGCAGATGTGGGGGGTTTAAGCCACGTTTCCTTGCAGATGTGGGGGGTTTAAGCCACGTTTCCTTGAAGGCGAGAGATTCCCTCAGAAACGAGAGAGAGTCGGGGCGCAATGATATCTTCTGAGAGACGCCGAGAACAGGGGAGCCGAGCCGAGAGACGATCTTCCCATGAGAGACACAAAGAAAACTTCGAGAAACTTCGAGGGAGCGGGCACCGGCCTCCATCTGGTATGAGAGACGCAGAGTTGCCTTCTCTCTCTCTCTCCACACCGGGCTCCCATCGAGGGGGTGCCAACGAGAGAGACGCGCCCGGTATGAGAGACGCAGAGACATTCCCCTCTCTCCACACACCGGGCGACCCTCGAGGGGGCGAGGCGCCCTCGCGAGGGGGCGCGCGCGCTCGGTATATAAATATCATCTAACCCCTCAGTCTAGGTTACACAGTTGGCGCACCCGGTTGTGTGTCCAACCGGCAGTCGGTTCCCCTCCACCGGTTCGACACCCACCCGGGGCTCTAAATGAATTTCCAAAAAATCTGAAAATCTGAAAATCTGAAATTGCTGAAAACATCTGAAATTCTGAAAATCTGAAACTGCTGAAATTCTGAAATTGCTGAAATTCTGAAAATCTGAAAATTCTGAAAATTCTGAAAATTCTGAAAATCTGAAAATCTGAAAATTCTGAAAATCTGAAAATCTGAATATTCTGAAAATCTGAAAATCTGAGAATTCTGAAAATCTGAAAATCTGAAAATTCTGAAAATCTGAAATTCCATACCTCATTAAGGACCTCATTAAGGATAGGCTTAGGCACCTCATTAAGGATAGGCTTAGCGATAGGCACCTCATTAAGGATAGGCTTGTGGGACAGTGTAGTTGGCCAGACTAGAGAATGGCCAGAGATCAAAGATCAAACTCAAAGATGGACATTTTCAACTGAAAATACCAAAATTGTATACCTTATGGCACGGTACTGTATCCATGACAGGCAACTCCAATGTGATAATGTCCCTTTTTTAAGCCTTTAACGTCTGTTACAAAAACTTCTGTAAATTCTTGGAAAACCATGGGTTTGTTAGATCTCTTTCGACTCCGCTATTATAGAAGTGTTGCTTCTCTGTTGTCCTCTTCCCGAAATACATCTTTTTCTTGCCTTCTCCCCCATTCTCTAAATCTTTCTCCGCGACAGTGCCAGATTTTCTACTTCCCAAAACCTCTCCTTGTCTCTTTCACAAACGTCAAAGAGACTCAACCAACTTTCAAACTAGCGAAGAAAAGTAAACCAACGGGCAATACCGAACATGAGTAATTTACGACGGGAAAAAACTCACAACGCAGTTTATATACTTCAGCGGCGCGCCAGAACTTTCATTTTTACTCTAAAACACGATCGCTACTTTATTTTTACCATCTTACAATTCTTCTAATTTTATTATATAAACATGTCTAGGTGGAGATGGACAACTTTTGACGTTGTTCTATATTTTCAAAAATTACAAAAAAATTTATAAAAGTTCAAATTTTATTCAAAAAAATCTGAACGCTGATGAAAATCAGGAGACGGGAAAGGCCTGGAACGCCGGAGACGCATTTGCTATTTTGGATAGCCTAGGAATACTGTAGATATTGTTCTGGGATACTGCATTATTTGAATATTCAATTCTTATTGAGCCAACCAATTACCGGCTCAATTCCATGAAAGGGGGATTACATAATCTAATCCAGCCAGTCTCCAATCCCCTCCCCCTCTTTTTTGAATACCGGTGCTCTACTCGCCAGATGGGTACGTCTAGGCTAATCCCGATACCAATTACATAATCGTCCAGGTTTTTCCACCCATATATTCAAAAAATGAGCTATTTAGAAAATAATAAGCTTGGTGTAGGAAGAGTCTCCGCCCCTTATGAGAGTCCCGCCCATTGTTTTGGGTAGTATAAATACAGTGCTTCCCAGGAGACAGCTATCTTATGCTATTTCAGACTGAATGTGTATCGGTCAGATTTTGATTTTTTTAGAATACTAATTGTTTTTCTAATTTTTCGGATCTTGAGAAGGTGAGTCGGGAATAAAGTGGATATCTTGCAGTGATACTGTAGATAGCATTCTAGAAATGCTGTAGGATACTGAAGCATTCAATTTTAAAGTTTCTGGATTTTTTGATTGTGGTTCAAAAGTATCAATAGAATAACATCAAGAACTGAGAATTGAGGAACTGGCTTGGTTTTGTGTCTCTCCGTATATCGGTCCGTTCCGATGTCCGCGCGACAGTCAACACTTTTGAAATTTGAATTTTAGGAATGCACTGCTGGATCTTTCGGGCCCAACATTTTCATTTAAATTTTAGGCGCCTCGAAACAGTAGTTGTAATTTTTCAAAGTTTGAATACTTCAAACTGGGTGTCCAGATCCAGAAGTGGAACCAAGCGTACAACCAACAGCTATGGTTTGTGTGTTTTTATCGAGTAAGGCACATATTCGTGATTTGAACGTTCTTAAAACAATGCCTTTTCCATCAATTTGGAAAGGAACTTCTTATTTGCTAGATTTTAGGTAGACTAACAAGTTCATTTTAAAAGTTCCGAGCGAAAAACTCCCACTTGTTCTGAAGCAACTATAATATTTATAAAGTACTAACCTCTTACTTATCTTTAGTTTGCACTGTAAACATTTGATTCAACATATATTTCTACTGTAAGATGTGAAAAACAACAATTGGTGGTTATCAAAATTTCTTTTACTGGTTTTTTCAGGAATAGATAAAGTGCATTGAGTCGGAATCTTTTCAAAATCACGTTCAATTTTCATAGACCGGTTCTTGACAGTATTTTTAATCATTAACTGTCTCATATCTGACACCTGCACTTTTTCGAGGACACACCACATGGATTGCTAGTAATATACTCACCTGGTCACCACCGTTTCTCCTGCTGGTGTTGCATTTTCATTTATTCCAGTAAATACTTATTCAGATACGCAAACCCTTTAAAAAAATGGTACCAAAAATGATTTGGAAGTCTGGCCCGTCGGTAACACCCATCAATGCCCCAGCGAGTGAGTTTGTATCGTTTGCTTGTTCGTTCTGTCTGCATGTCGAAGTTTTCTTTTTATGACTTCACCCTTTTTCGCTTAAATGTCATCTATTTTCACCCACTTTCGCCAGAATTTTGCCCACTTTCGCCCAATTTCCCCCCATTTTCTCTCAAATTTTCGAAATTTCGAGAAAGTGCCGCCCCGGCCCGGCCCGGTCGGCCCGGATTTGAATTTTTAAACTTTTTTCACTAGAATTATTTTTTTCAACAATTTTTTTTCAACATTTTCAAAAAATACAGTGCTCCACATAATGATACGCCACCCTTCAAAATTTTGAAAATCTCAAAAATGAGAAATGATGAAATCTTGTCCATAACCGTATTGAAAACTCTTTATAAGTAACATTTATTAGTTTCATAACAAAAACAAACTCGATATAACAAATTGAGAAAATTCCAATTTTTCAATATTTTCGTTTTTTCCAATCCACAAAATGATACGCCACTTTTCATGTTTTGCATTACTTCTTGATTTTTCTTCGAATTCTTTAGATTAAAACTGTGTTTTCTGCTAGTTTATGGGTTTTCACACTGATTGGTCCCAGAAAATTGCCGGCCGATAATGAAAAATGCCAGATGGACACTCAAACTGCAGAAAACTCCTCATTCAGTCAAATTTCAAACGAAACAACCTGTTCGGGAGGTACACTCTGTCTATAGGTTGTGATTCCAGTAGATTATGGGGCGAAGAGTATTTTAGAAGGATATCCACGCTTTCGGACCGACACAAACGCAAAACCATGCAGTTTGCTCTGAATTTAAGATCCACATGCTCCTAAAATGAATGTCGAAATTAACTTTCCCGTGTCTGCAGACACTTTTTCTCGAGTTTTATTGAAAAAACTAAATTGAGCAACTCAGAGAAATGTAAAACGCATTGGATGTTACGGAGATTTATCGTGAAAACATCGAAACATTTGCCAAAACCCTACACAAAGATGATCAAGTGGAGGTGGTTACTGAAACTCCTTATTGACCTGTAAACCGGCTTATTCTTTTTGCAATCATTTTGGTAATCACGGCATTTAACGGTGTTCTCATAATTAAATGTGTTTTTTTGCCGCCAAAGATAATTTTAAAGCCGGTCTACAGGTCAATAAGGAGTTACAGTAACCACCTCCACTTGATCATCTTTGTGTAGGGGTTTGGCAAATGTTTCGAGGTTTTCACGATAAATCTACGTAACATCCGATGCGTCTACATTCCTCTGACTTGCACAATCTATTTTTTCGATAAAACTCGAAAAACAGTGTCTGCAGACACGGGAAAGTTAATTTCGACATTCATTTTAGGAGCATGTGGATCTTAAAATAGGAGCAAACTGCATGGTTCTGCGTTTGTGTCGGTCCGAAAGCGCGGATGTCCTTCCAAAATAATCTTCGCCCCAAAATCTACTGGAATCACAACCTATAGACAGAGTGTACCTCCCGAACAGGTTGTTTCGTTTGAAATTTGACTGAATGAGGAGTTTTGTGCAGTTAGAGTGTCCATCTGGCATTTTTCATTATCGGCCGGCAATTTTCTGGGACCCATCAGTGTGAAAAACAATAAACTAGCAGAAAACACAGTTTCAATCTGAAGAATTCGAAGAAAAATCAAGAAATAATGCAAAAAATGAAAAGTGGCGTATCATTTTGTGGATTGGAAAAAACGAAAACATTGAAAAATTGGAATTTTCTCAATTTGTTATATCGAGTTTGTTTTTGTCATGAAACTAATAAATGTTACTTATAAAGAGCTTTCAATACGGTTATGGACAATATTTCACCATTTCCCATTTTTGAGATTTTCAAAATTTTGAAGGTTGGCGTATCATTATGTGGAGCACTGTACGTTCAGTTTTAATCAAATAATTAGTGCAATGACAAAAATAACGAAAAAGAGGCTAGAGCGCAAAATTTTGCATTAACTTGTCATGAATGATGTTTTTGGTGCTGGAGCTTCAATATAAACGGGGGTCAATTTTTGACAACTGAACGTATAGGGATACGTGGAAAAGCTAAAATTTTTCTAAAAAACTGAAATAACTTCCGTAACTCAAAGGCTCGACTTATATTTGGACACGTATACAGACATAACTCGGAGTTAGAAGTACGCAGGTGGTAGTCCCTAGTTCCCCGATTGTCGAAAATAGGCATTTATCGTTACCTCATACTAACGATTTTTTCACACTTTCAACTACAGCTCAGCAGGTTATGTGTTTTGTCGATAGCTCAAAATAAAATTTTTAAAGTCAGTGTTATTGCCTATCGAATGAGCCTAAAACCATTACGGTAGCTTAAAAACTCAATAAGTTACGAGATCTCAAAGTGGAGACACTGAAATTTTCAAAATTTTCTAAAAAAGTTGTGTAACTCTCCGAAACCTCAGAGAGCGCCGCTATAATTTTGGATTTTTCTTAGTTACGCCAGACACTACTTGTGTACAAAATATGGGAAGATTCCAGGTGGGACACTCCGGGTCATTCCCATGTAAGAGACGAATTAGTCTAGGAGTATCCCTGCAGCGGAAGAGACAAGTCTCAACCCCCGACTTATAGGAAAAAAGAATAAAAAGAGGATAAAAGTGAACTAAGAAAAGAGTTTATCTAGAAGTATCCCTGCAGCGGAAGAGACAAGTCTCAACCCCCGACTTATAGGAAAAAAGAATGAAAAAAGGATAAAAGTGAACTAAGAGACGAATTAGTCTAGGAGTATCCCTGCAGCGGAAGAGACGAATCTCAACCCCCGACTTATAGGAAAAAAGAATAAAAAGAGGATAAAAGTGAACTAAGAAAAGAGTTTATCTAGAAGTATCCCTGCAGCGGAAGAGACAAGTCTCAACCCCCGACATATAGGAAAAAAGAATGAAAAAAGGATAAAAGTGAACTAAGAAAAGAGTTTATCTAGAAGTATCCCTGCAGCGGAAGAGACAAGTCTCAACCCCCGACTTATAGGAAAAAAGAATGAAAAAAGGATAAAAGTGAACTAAGAAAAGAGTTTATCTAGAAGTATCCCTGCAGCGGAAGAGACAAGTCTCAACCCCCGACTTATAGGAAAAAAGAATAAAAAGAGGATAAAAGTGAACTAAGAAAGAGTTTATCTAGAAGTATCCCTGCAGCGGAAGAGACAAGTCTCAACCCCCGACTTATAGGAAAAAAGAATGAAAAAGGATAAAAGTGAACTAAGAGACGAATTAGTCTAGGAGTATCCCTGCAGCGGAAGAGACAAGTCTCAACCCCCGACTTATAGGAAAAAAGAATAAAAAGAGAATAAAAGTGAACTAAGAAAAGAGTTTATCTAGAAGTATCCCTGCAGCGGAAGAGACAAGTCTCAACCCCCGACTTATAGGAAAAAAGAATGAAAAAAGGATAAAAGTGAACTAAAGAAAGAGTTTATCTAGAAGTATCCCTGCAGCGGAAGAGACAAGTCTCAACCCCCGACTTATAGGAAAAAAGAATAAAAAGAGGATAAAAGTGAACTAAGAGACGAATTAGTCTAGGAGTATCCCTGCAGCGGAAGAGACAAGTCTCAACCCCCGACTTATAGGAAAAAAGAATGAAAAAAGGATAAAAGTGAACTAAGAAAAGAGTTTATCTAGAAGTATCCCTGCAGCGGAAGAGACAAGTCTCAACCCCCGACATATAGGAAAAAAGAATGAAAAAAGGATAAAAGTGAACTAAGAAAAGAGTTTATCTAGAAGTATCCCTGCAGCGGAAGAGACAAGTCTCAACCCCCGACTTATAGGAAAAAAGAATAAAAAGAGAATAAAAGTGAACTAAGAAAAGAGTTTATCTAGAAGTATCCCTGCAGCGGAAGAGACAAGTCTCAACCGCCGACTTATAGGAAAAAAGAATGAAAAAAGGATAAAAGTGAACTAAGAAAAGAGTTTATCTAGAAGTATCCCTGCAGCGGAAGAGACAAGTCTCAACCCCCGACTTATAGGAAAAAAGAATGAAAAAAGGATAAAAGTGAACTAAGAAAAGAGTTTATCTAGAAGTATCCCTGCAGCGGAAGAGACAAGTCTCAACCCCCGACATATAGGAAAAAAGAATGAAAAAAGGATAAAAGTGAACTAAGAAAAGAGTTTATCTAGAAGTATCCCTGCAGCGGAAGAGACAAGTCTCAACCCCCGACTTATAGGAAAAAAGAATAAAAAGAGAATAAAAGTGAACTAAGAAAGAGTTTATCTAGAAGTATCCCTGCAGCGGAAGAGACAAGTCTCAACCCCCGACTTATAGGAAAAAAGAATGAAAAAAGGATAAAAGTGAACTAAGAAAAGAGTTTATCTAGAAGTATCCCTGCAGCGGAAGAGACAAGTCTCAACCCCCGACATATAGGAAAAAAGAATGAAAGAAGGATAAAAGTGAACTAAGAAAAGAGTTTATCTAGAAGTATCCCTGCAGCGGAAGAGACAAGTCTCAACCCCCGACATATAGGAAAAAAGAATGAAAAAAGGATAAAAGTGAACTAAGAAAAGAGTTTATCTAGAAGTATCCCTGCAGCGGAAGAGACAAGTCTCAACCCCCGACTTATAGGAAAAAAGAATAAAAAGAGAATAAAAGTGAACTAAGAAAAGAGTTTATCTAGAAGTATCCCTGCAGCGGAAGAGACAAGTCTCAACCGCCGACTTATAGGAAAAAAGAATGAAAAAAGGATAAAAGTGAACTAAGAAAAGAGTTTATCTAGAAGTATCCCTGCAGCGGAAGAGACAAGTCTCAACCCCCGACATATAGGAAAAAAGAATGAAAGAAGGATAAAAGTGAACTAAGAAAAGAGTTTATCTAGAAGTATCCCTGCAGCGGAAGAGACAAGTCTCAACCGCCGACTTATAGGAAAAAAGAATAAAAAGAGGATAAAAGTGAACTAAGAGACGAATTAGTCTAGGAGTATCCCTGCAGCGGAAGAGACAAGTCTCAACCGCCGACTTATAGGAAAAAAGAATGAAAAAAGGATAAAAGTGAACTAAGAAAAGAGTTTATCTAGAAGTATCCCTGCAGCGGAAGAGACAAGTCTCAACCCCCGACATATAGGAAAAAAGAATGAAAGAAGGATAAAAGTGAACTAAGAAAAGAGTTTATCTAGAAGTATCCCTGCAGCGGAAGAGACAAGTCTCAACCCCCGACATATAGGAAAAAAGAATGAAAAAAGGATAAAAGTGAACTAAGAAAAGAGTTTATCTAGAAGTATCCCTGCAGCGGAAGAGACAAGTCTCAACCCCCGACTTATAGGAAAAAAGAATAAAAAGAGAATAAAAGTGAACTAAGAAAAGAGTTTATCTAGAAGTATCCCTGCAGCGGAAGAGACAAGTCTCAACCGCCGACTTATAGGAAAAAAGAATGAAAAAAGGATAAAAGTGAACTAAGAAAAGAGTTTATCTAGAAGTATCCCTGCAGCGGAAGAGACAAGTCTCAACCGCCGACTTATAGGAAAAAAGAATGAAAGAAGGATAAAAGTGAACTAAGAAAAGAGTTTATCTAGAAGTATCCCTGCAGCGGAAGAGACAAGTCTCAACCGCCGACTTATAGGAAAAAAGAATAAAAAGAGGATAAAAGTGAACTAAGAGACGAATTAGTCTAGGAGTATCCCTGCAGCGGAAGAGACAAGTCTCAACCGCCGACTTATAGGAAAAAAGAATGAAAAAAGGATAAAAGTGAACTAAGAAAAGAGTTTATCTAGAAGTATCCCTGCAGCGGAAGAGACAAGTCTCAACCCCCGACATATAGGAAAAAAGAATGAAAGAAGGATAAAAGTGAACTAAGAAAAGAGTTTATCTAGAAGTATCCCTGCAGCGGAAGAGACAAGTCTCAACCCCCGACTTATAGGAAAAAAGAATAAAAAGAGGATAAAAGTGAACTAAGAGACGAATTAGTCTAGGAGTATCCAGAGAAGTATGGGAGCTTGTTAGGACACAAAGTGTAGTTTGATCTTTGATCTCTGGCCATTCTCTAGTCTGGCCAACTACACTGTCCCACAAGCCTATCCTTAATGAGGTGCCTATCGCTAAGCCTATCCTTAATGAGGTGCCTAAGCCTATCCTTAATGAGGTCCTTAATGAGGTATGGAATTTCAGATTTTCAGAATTTTCAGATTTTCAGATTTTCAGAATTCTCAGATTTTCAGATTTTCAGAATATTCAGATTTTCAGATTTTCAGAATTTTCAGATTTTCAGATTTTCAGAATTTTCAGAATTTTCAGAATTTTCAGAATTTCAGCAATTTCAGCAATTTCAGAGTTTCAGCAGTTTCAGATTTTCAGAATTTCAGATGTTTTCAGCAATTTCAGATTTTCAGATTTTCAGATTTTTTGGAAATTCATTTAGAGCCCCGGGTGGGTGTCGAACCGGTGGAGGGGAACCGACTGCCGGTTGGACACACAACCGGGTGCGCCAACTGTGTAACCTAGACTGAGGGGTTAGATGATATTTATATACCGAGCGCGCGCGCCCCCTCGCGAGGGCGCCTCGCCCCCTCGAGGGTCGCCCGGTGTGTGGAGAGAGGGGAATGTCTCTGCGTCTCTCATACCGGGCGCGTCTCTCTCGTTGGCACCCCCTCGATGGGAGCCCGGTGTGGAGAGAGAGAGAGAAGGCAACTCTGCGTCTCTCATACCAGATGGAGGCCGGTGCCCGCTCCCTCGAAGTTTCTCGAAGTTTTCTTTGTGTCTCTCATGGGAAGATCGTCTCTCGGCTCGGCTCCCCTGTTCTCGGCGTCTCTCAGAAGATATCATTGCGCCCCGACTCTCTCTCGTTTCTGAGGGAATCTCTCGCCTTCAAGGAAACGTGGCTTAAACCCCCCACATCTGCAAGGAAACGTGGCTTAAACCCCCCACATCTGCAAGGAAACGTGGCTTAAACCCTCCACATCTGCAAGGAAACGTGGCTTAAACCCTCCACATCTGAAATTAAGGAGAAAACATTTTTCAACATAACCAAATTTATTCATGGGACCATTAAAAAATTATGCGAAAATTTAAAAATCTTCTGGTTCCTGTTTTGGTTCGGCATCCATTGATGGGGCCATTGGAGGAGTCGGCATAGTGTTCTGGGGAGCTTGGAATGTTGCTGGTGGTGGTGGAACGAATGGAGCTTGGAACATGGGCGGCGGTGGTGGGATAAAGAAGGTCCAAACCAATGGCAGCGGTGGCGGTGGGAACATCCCAGTTGGAGGTGGAAACATCCCAGTTGGAGCCATCGTTGGTGGTGGTGGCAAAGTCTGAAAATTCACAAATAAGTTGACAGAAAATGTCTAACCCTATAAATGACGTCCCAATGGCTAATTTCCCCATAAATGGTGCCCCAATGGTCAATTTCCCTCTATAAATTACCTGCATTGGTCCAATTGGTGCCGCCGATTGTTGTGGTTGTTGTCCAATTCGTGTCATGGCCGGAGGTGGTGTTGTTGGCATAGGGGCTGGCTGAAAATTTATAAGTTTTCATTTCTAATTTCACCCCATAAATGATCCCCCAATGTCTGAATTCCCCTATAAGTTACCTGGAAACTGCCGTTTGGAAATATTTCGTTGAATCTGTCGAGTAATGAGCGTGTCTGAAAAAATAATCTATATACAAGAAATTTGAAAATTTTTAATTTTACCTCCGACGATTCAACCTTATTCCGTTGAGCGTGATGCCATATTGGGCATGCATCTTGTGTCCGGTGAAACGCATTCTTGCTGCGTTTCATATTGCCCCATCCAAGGCACCCAGGAGTTGGGCAAATGGACACCGATACGGCCTTTCCTCTCAAGTCATCTGAAGATGCATAATGAATATTTTCAACAACTTTGAAAAGGCTTACCCAGCTCGATTGAGCTCTTCCAAGACATACGCAAAATTGGAATAACGGGGAGGGAAGAAATTGTGGACGAATTCATTTTGCAGGTTCGCAAAGTGGTGAATGAATGATTGGAAGTCGTTTTCGCGGACTGTTTGTGTAACGTGTGTCCTCCCTCTGTGCCAGCTCATGATTGAAAGCGATGACTGTTCACCCAGAAGCAACATGATGCTTACCGAGTGCGTCTTTGTAAATTTTGATTGTACCCACAAGAGTCATATTCTGGAACTTGTCGTCCAAAAGTGGGATCATTTGTGGATATGGCTTAAATCCCGTGGTGCGCTGATCCTGTGGTGGGAAGGGCATTACAGGAGATGGTGGTGGAGATTGTGGATCTGTTGGGAGTGGAGTTTCGTCAAACATGGTGAATGAGTGAATGTTTCAGGCGGCCAACGGTTTATATACCCTACACTCGCACCGTTTCAAATGATTTTTGACCCATTTCTCGACTAGTCTATCATTATTCGCCAAATTTCTGGAAAAGGGGGCTCTGATCTTCTTGTTGGACTGTTTCATCGCTTTCCTGATCAAGAAGTATATGAAGTAGAATCCACACACGTCCGAGAGGAGTCCTTGTACGGGGGAGTCAAAGACTTTTTTCCACTTGACACAGTTTTTGGTGAAAAATTCCCGAAACTCTGATTGTGGGTCTGCACCACTGCTATCCATAAAATAACCAAAGTTTCGGTCGTCAACCCAGAGAGCTATCCAATGTTCTCCAGAATCATCACTTGGTGCTGTATTCCAGATAAATGAGCATGGTCGGCGGAAAATTGTTGGGTGTTGATCACATGGAAAGACTCCAAAAAAGTGTGGTCGTGTAATTTTGCATGTGCTAAGAAACAAATCCAACTGACTGGTGGATAGAGCCATAGTTTATTCAGAAAACACGGTAACGGAACCAAACAGTTTCAATGGGGAACATGGAACCCGATGGGTCACGCAAAAGGGGGGAATTTGGGTAATTTAGGCGAATCTTGTATTTTTCCTCAAAATAGTGCTTGATTGAGACTTGGCGGCGTCGTGGTTGAGGTTTTGAAGCCGACTTGTTGACAAAGTGGTGGGAATGTGGTGTTGCGTCTCTGAAAATTGATAATGAGGTTGGAATGTGTGGAAACGAAAACTTACAGGCTCAATTCTGATCCAGGGGGAATTATGAAGCCATTGCATGAATTCCAAATTTTGGTTGGTCCCAATTCATGCATTTTGCGATTCATCTCCCGAATTTGTTGTGCAGAAATTCTCTCGACACGACCCATCATCATCATATAGGTTGCCAGGTTGATGTCGACATACTGAAAATTGAAAGATAAATTTTGAAGACGTGTGTGCTTGGCTTACCCCTGGTTCTGGCGGTGTGTAGTCAGGTGGGAGAGTAATTGGGCGAGCAGTTCCTGGTAGCATGACTGGTGCTTGTGCACAAGTGCGCGACCACTTTTATACTAGTGCCTATGACTCATCATCACATTGCGGAAACCGTCGACCGTGATCATCCCATCAAATTGCGACAAAACAAGCGCGTTCAGGCCTCCCGTCGGTGTCTTCTCGTTGAACTTGATGAAAAGTTGAGTGCTTCCGCTCTGTAGGAGTTCCCATGAATTTGAATCATCAATCGCTGCAAGGTTGAAGACGTAGAATGCAAAGCCGCTTCGGAACATTTTGTAAGTGATTCGTGGACATGATTTGCTGGTCACACACCCAAGCTCTTCGTATAGTCTGGTGAATGCCTGAGCATAATTTTTGTTGTTAAAGTCGCACTGAATCGGCTGTGGAGGATAAACTGTTCCGGCAATGTCCAATTGGATTTGGGCCAAGTTGTGGTGGGCAAAATTGAAACAATTCTTTGAAAATTTTCCTTCCATTGCTTCAGGGGAAATCAGACCAACAATAACTCGGCGTGGTAAAATATCTTGGTAGAGCATGTTGAATGGGAGCTCCATTCGTCCTTCAGGAATCGAAATCACCTTTACCTTCGTGACTGTGAATGGATACCGAGCCGGTGTGGTTCTGAGATGATTTTCCAGGGCAATCGATGCTGAAGCGACAACCTCAATAGCTCTCATATGTAGTTTCAGGTCAGTGATGTACATTCTGGCTGGTCCATCTTCCTCAACGCATTCCAGACAGAAGGCATCCGTGTTTCGGTACAAAGTCAATTGAATGTTAATGTGTGGAACCAAGAGACGGTCAGTTTGGAATGGTTCCAAGAAGAGTGGTGTGCAAATGTCAAGACCGTCATCACCCGAAACTGTCCTTTTGGCCGGGTTCACAGTACTCAAATCTTCTTCATCGTTGATCCAGCGTGCAGCTCCAAGAAAGCCTTCCTTGGTTTTATCGTTTTCGCCTAAAAGTGTTTGAATGTACGCTTTGTAGGCGTAGTGTGACGAGTCGTAGACGGGGACGTTGTTATACGAGAGCTTGACTTGATTGAAGAATGTGGCCCCAATGAAATTGGAATGAGAAACGACTACCGGTTTTCCGTCAGTCTTCTTCTTGATACCAGCCAAATGAACTTTGAATGAAAGGTAAGTTTTGTTGAGTTGGAAGAAGTGGGCACTATCAAAAATGTTGAATGTGTAGGGACCTTTAGCGTCAATTGGGTTTGATGGGGGTAATGTCATCCATTTTCCCTTGTTGAATGCAACTTGACTGGGTGGTGTGTCGAAAAGGCAAATGTTCGCTGTAGCACACGGAGTGCTCTTGTTCATCAATTTTGCCATTTTCCAAAAATGTCACGTTTGCGAGATGAAGACTTGGCAATGGTACGTTTCTTGCGAGTGATCTTCCGTTTTTCAGATTTTTTGGGCTTCTTGGTGGTTCGTCGTCGTCGTCGTTTCACAACCTTCTTACGTTTGACTGTTCGTCGTTTACGGCGTCCACCTTTTTGACCAAGTTTGTCGATTGCTCGATTGACAAGTGAATTGTAGGAATTTGAAGCGTTCTTTGACAGCGACTGTTTGAACGAGTCACCAGCCGCCACGTCGTTTGCAACGCGAAGTGAGGAATCCATGACTTCGCGGCCAACTGAGACTCCCATCCGCTTTAGAAGAGGTACGGCCGAAATGAAGAGCTTTCCGAGTAATTGTGAAAACGGGCCATTTCCCCGCTGATAGATACTTCCGGCACGAAATCCACCAAAACCTGCTTGATTTGGGTCACACTCAAAGAAGGCAACCCAATCAACAGAGCGATCAGGATCAAAATCAACGTACATCGTAGGAGAGCGCTTTTGTAACCGATTGAGTGATCAGCCATCAAATGAAATTTTGACGGGTCGGAAGTGTAGCACTATGACTACTTTTCCAGAATTGAAAGGAATGAAATGGTCCCGGTCGTTCTTGATCTGGATTCCTATACGTGAGACGTCAGTTGGTCGAACTCTAACATAGAACCTCAAGGTTGGAAGAGACACGCAGAACAAAACATGTGTTACCGAACAAATTGGAAACCAACTTTTCAGAGTGTTGAAAATCTTGCATTTCAGTTCTCTAATATAACTGTGATTCAAGATAAATTCAATCTGGATTCTGAAGACAAACGATACTATTAGTATGAAACTATGATTTTTGAAAATTGGTGAAGGAGGAGTTATGAAACTTGGCGTTTGGCTGGAAGAGAGATTCCCATGCCCATAATGAATACTGCGTCAGTCTCAGGTGTTTTCAATATCGGTTTTATAGTTGTTCTCGCTATTAGTCACGGTCATTTTTAAATGCTAATGCTTTAAAAAACTCGGTCTACACATTCTGATTTGTATCATATGAAGAGAATTCTAAAGCATAGTTTCTTGGTTTTTTTTTGTGCTTCTATAATCATGAATTCCTTTATAAATGTATAAAAAGTAATCAGTCTTTGATTTTTTGGGTTCACTTCTTGAATCAACAACTAGAAAAAAGCTAATAAGGAAGGCATTTTGACAAAAGTGATGCGTTACCGGTTATATGTTTGTACGTCTTCCCAAATAGAAACAGTCACGCAAATACTTGGATTCAAATGAAACTACAAAGTCGCGTGATAGAAGATTGGATTGTCATGAGTTCATATGAGCATTTACGAGCTGCTCATAGGAACATTTCAATTATTTTTTGAAGCAAACATGATATCATTAAATAATCTGTTGCCACTCTCTTTCTGATAAAAATTGATGCAAATAAATGGTGCCTATCTGTTTATGTTAGTATCCATATCAGGTTTCCAAAACATTGCCTCCCACTTTTCTCGACTGTTCAAATATTTTCTAATTTCAACAGGTTTCACATTACTTTTTCATTTCTGTTCAGCAATAATACACCGAGAGGAGTTGTGCTCCAAACTCAAGGTCCGCGTGGTGTCCTATAAAATCATGGCAAACTAAATTACACCAGAAATCAATTATTGTTTGACATATTCACACCGTTAATTTGTGGAGATCATTTCAGAATCTTCTCGTTTATCCGAGGTTTGATCTTTTTGTCCACCAATCTCTATTTTGAGATTTTTCCCTATAATTCATTAAATTCATTTCGAGTAACAATCCCAATTATTGCACTTTTACTTCTTATTAATCTGATAGCGAAATCCAGAATTTTAGATTAAGCAACCGATCCCAGGGGGAAGGAGAGAGTGTATGGCGCTGAGATACCTTTTTCGCAGGACTAATTTCTTCTTCTATTTTAGTTTTTTGGCTTTTTCACAACTTCCTCTTCTTTTCTTCCTTTTTTCTATGTTTTCCGTTAACTAGTTTTACTGATGAAAGTTTATTGATTTCGTTCCTATCATCGGGTTCATCTTATGAACTGGGTCTCTGTGGTGTCTTTTTCCAGTCCGCAGCATTGTTACGTTTTCACGTTAATTCAAAGTGAACCTATGCAAACGCGCTTTGTTGAGACTTCGTTTTTGGTCATATTATTTGAAGCCTAAATCGCATTTTTAAATATTTTTTGTTCTTTCAAAGAATCGACCTTTCTTGATTATATTTCTCCTTAAAACAATTTCTTGGCAAAATTTATTATTT
This sequence comes from Caenorhabditis remanei, assembly GCF_010183535.1. Classification (NCBI taxonomy): domain Eukaryota; kingdom Metazoa; phylum Nematoda; class Chromadorea; order Rhabditida; family Rhabditidae; genus Caenorhabditis; species Caenorhabditis remanei. The sequence continues at coordinate 24,033 of NW_026526124.1, forward strand.
CGAACAAAAACATTTAGGTAAGCGATATTTCTCAAAAAGGCGCGTTTCCATATCGTGCGTTTTTCGCATTCATCTGTCTTAAAAAACCGAAATAAACTGTTTTATAACTTTCGAAACCCCAGAGTTCAGTCGCACACATTCTTAACAAGTGGTTAGAAAGATTTTTGTCCATGCGTTCTCAGCGTTCCTTGTGTCTTTCCGTTTTGACAAATGAACTCAAATATTCTATTGAGTCAACATCGGATGATTCGGAAGACGAATTCTTGGTAAACGAAAAGATCAAATATAGAATGATAATTGGACATGAAGGGATTTCGATGTTGAAAAGTGTTATCTCCACCGACGTCAGCAACAATACATACCACTGTTTTAGGACGCTGGTTCACTTATGATATAGTAAGTGAAGAACAGATGTGGAGGGACAGTCGGTAATCTTCAAACTGAACTTGAAACTGAAATAATCAGAGTTGAGTGAAAAAGGTGGGGTTCCTTGAATACAGAGGGAATTGTAACATCAAATAGAAAGAAAACAAGATCTAGATAAGTAGAAGCTGTAGCTGATGTATGAATCGAAATGTTTCACATCAGTTGGGACTTTTTGATTGCAGGAGAAAAGAAAAAGGGATTATTTGAAAATGGGTCTCATATCAGGTTTCCAATACATTGCGTTTTAATTTTTCTCGATAACGCTGGTCATCCCCCAAGAGTGTTCCTAAATCAAACACTGCAATTTCCCAATTAAAGCATCTGACTTTGTGATGGCCGGCCACAAACCGTCCCCATTTTATAGAATATTTGAGTTCATTTGTCAAAACGGAAAGACACAAGGAACGCTGAGAACGCATGGACAAAAATCTTTCTAACCACTTGTTAAGAATGTGTGCGACTGAACTCTGGGGTTTCGAAAGTTATAAAACAGTTTATTTCGGTTTTTCAAGACAGATGAATGCGAAAAACGCACGATATGGAAACGCGCCTTTTTGAGAAATATCGCTTACCTAAATGTTTTTGTTCGAAATAATAAATTTTGCCAAGAAATTGTTTTAAGGAGAAATATAATCAAGAAAGGTCGATTCTTTGAAAGAACAAAAAATATTTAAAAATGCGATTTAGGCTTCAAATAATATGACCAAAAACGAAGTCTCAACAAAGCGCGTTTGCATAGGTTCACTTTGAATTAACGTGAAAACGTAACAATGCTGCGGACTGGAAAAAGACACCACAGAGACCCAGTTCATAAGATGAACCCGATGATAGGAACGAAATCAATAAACTTTCATCAGTAAAACTAGTTAACGGAAAACATAGAAAAAAGGAAGAAAAGAAGAGGAAGTTGTGAAAAAGCCAAAAAACTAAAATAGAAGAAGAAATTAGTCCTGCGAAAAAGGTATCTCAGCGCCATACACTCTCTCCTTCCCCCTGGGATCGGTTGCTTAATCTAAAATTCTGGATTTCGCTATCAGATTAATAAGAAGTAAAAGTGCAATAATTGGGATTGTTACTCGAAATGAATTTAATGAATTATAGGGAAAAATCTCAAAATAGAGATTGGTGGACAAAAAGATCAAACCTCGGATAAACGAGAAGATTCTGAAATGATCTCCACAAATTAACGGTGTGAATATGTCAAACAATAATTGATTTCTGGTGTAATTTAGTTTGCCATGATTTTATAGGACACCACGCGGACCTTGAGTTTGGAGCACAACTCCTCTCGGTGTATTATTGCTGAACAGAAATGAAAAAGTAATGTGAAACCTGTTGAAATTAGAAAATATTTGAACAGTCGAGAAAAGTGGGAGGCAATGTTTTGGAAACCTGATATGGATACTAACATAAACAGATAGGCACCATTTATTTGCATCAATTTTTATCAGAAAGAGAGTGGCAACAGATTATTTAATGATATCATGTTTGCTTCAAAAAATAATTGAAATGTTCCTATGAGCAGCTCGTAAATGCTCATATGAACTCATGACAATCCAATCTTCTATCACGCGACTTTGTAGTTTCATTTGAATCCAAGTATTTGCGTGACTGTTTCTATTTGGGAAGACGTACAAACATATAACCGGTAACGCATCACTTTTGTCAAAATGCCTTCCTTATTAGCTTTTTTCTAGTTGTTGATTCAAGAAGTGAACCCAAAAAATCAAAGACTGATTACTTTTTATACATTTATAAAGGAATTCATGATTATAGAAGCACAAAAAAAAACCAAGAAACTATGCTTTAGAATTCTCTTCATATGATACAAATCAGAATGTGTAGACCGAGTTTTTTAAAGCATTAGCATTTAAAAATGACCGTGACTAATAGCGAGAACAACTATAAAACCGATATTGAAAACACCTGAGACTGACGCAGTATTCATTATGGGCATGGGAATCTCTCTTCCAGCCAAACGCCAAGTTTCATAACTCCTCCTTCACCAATTTTCAAAAATCATAGTTTCATACTAATAGTATCGTTTGTCTTCAGAATCCAGATTGAATTTATCTTGAATCACAGTTATATTAGAGAACTGAAATGCAAGATTTTCAACACTCTGAAAAGTTGGTTTCCAATTTGTTCGGTAACACATGTTTTGTTCTGCGTGTCTCTTCCAACCTTGAGGTTCTCTACCAAAAGCAGGTCTACTTCAAATTCATGTTTGCGGACTGAAGAGAGCTATCTCTAACGTAGCCTTCTTGTCACCTGATAATGACCAGTATGCCTGCTTTCTGTCTCACAGAGAAGATGACAAAGACGAAAGGACGTAAGATGATAATTAAGGGATTTCACTGATCACATACCACATTCTTTTTCCTTTTATAAAGTACGAACTGAAAATAACATAATTATATTTATGATTAGGAGTATTCTGTGTAACAGTTCTGATAAGGGACCAATTTGAATTAAAACTCTTGGATAATCGCTGAAAATGCTGATCTAAATGTTGAAAATCCAAAATGTATTAGGTTGATGCATAAGTTTCTTTCTTTTTTTGGGTAGTTTTTGGTATGAGATTTCTAGAAGACTGAAAGTACACATAATAAGAAACATTGTTGGTTAGTACCTATAACTCATTGTGATTATACCTGTGACTTGACGTCCACCGCCTGCTTAATCTCAGCCGGAGGCACGTAAAAACACTTGAGTAACCCTTTTTTGCTACCACTTTTCGTCTCCATTTTTTTCCTAGAAAATGCTGATAAGAATGGGTGAGCTATTCAGAATTAAAACAAGCAAAAAAAGTAATTTATAAAAAGCAAATAAAGGCATTCCAACTAAGCAACGATAGTTCAGTGCGGGTCCCTGATGAAAGGTTAGGATCAGCAATTTAGGTGTGTGCGAGTATTTTCGATAATTCTTTAACTGTAGAGAGGGAAATTGGTGGAAATGTTGGTTATTGAGTAAAGTAGGCATTGATGTTTTTAAATTTACTTTGTTTCCAATATTCACATCATTTGTCCGTTTTTCGCAGGAAGCCCGAAGTCAACATCATCAAAATCACTTGATTTTTGAGTTTGATGAGGCCTACTGCTCCTACCTCTAAAGCAATCCACTAGATATTTTGCACATTTTTAGATCAATGTGTGTACTATTGATTACTTACAATAAAATAATTCAGACTTATTTGTGAGCGTTCAGAAGAGACCTAGACTCCACTCAGGTCTAGTACACAAAATTTCTCAAAAGCGCAAAAATCATAAAAAATTTATCAGCCAAGTTTTATCACTTAATTTGATGGCTTTGTCATAAACTTTTTCAAGACATAATTTACTCATGTTATCCTCTAACTTTTACAAATAGTTTGGTACAAATGTTCTCTCAAATATTTCTGTAATCTGTTTGAACCCAGCTGAACCATGTTTTCTCGTTGCTGTCGATCGTCTTATCACAACTTTTTTGTTTTCAACATTCCGATTGAAAACTAAAATGAAATAGCAAGATCAAATCTTGTTCTATAAATTGCGTTTAATTTCTTATGAAGATCTTATTATTTCGATACCAATGCGACAAAAATCAAAAAACTTTCCAAAACAGGCATTTGGTTGGCGATCAAAAAAGCCATCGTTTTCACGAGCGGACTGTCTAGGCACCAACGTAAAACATTATATGTTAGCCACTAAAAGGGTCATAAAAATGCAATAAAGTTTGGGTTGAAAAACAACCTCATCGCTTAGAGACCGGGGACCAAAGTCACACCTTCAAAAAAGAAAGAAACTTATGCATCAACCTAATATATGATTGAATAAATAATTTAGGCTACTTTTTTTTAAAAATCAGTCATAAAACTGTTTATTTGACTGAGAAATCACAACTGTTATGTATTCAGCTATATTTTGTCTGTTGGCAACTTTTTGATATCTTCTTTTAGAAAAAAGATGTACCGGGTTGAGTAGATTTCTCTGGAAAAACCTCTATTAAAAGTTCTACGGCATTCTTGTGATTAGATAATCACAGTAATTTAAAACAGGTATTATCGGCAAATTGCTAGCAAAACTGAAGAAAACAGTTTTGCTTAAATTATTCAAAAATGCAATTGTTGTCGGATGTATTCTCGGAAGCCTGATGCCAACAAATTTTAATTTTTTCCATATTCCCAGTCATTAAATTTCGTGGAACACTTTTTTTAAATGGAAACCCAGAAAAAATAGTTTTTGCATTTTTGCTACCTAGTGAATAGGTCCATTAGAATCAAACAAAACTACAAAATCGCGTGATAGAATATTGGATTATCATGAGGTGATATGAGCATTTACTAACTGCTTAGAAAGAAATTTTAAATACTTTTTGAAGCAAACGTGATATCATGAAATAATATGTAACCATTCTCTTTCTGAAAAAAATTGATACGAAAAAAAATGGAATTCATCTTTTTATATTAGTATCCGTATCAAGTTTCCAAAAAAATGCCTCTATCGAGGTCTTTGTAAAAACCGCGATATCAAAAAAGAAAGAGCCTAAATTTGTTTCTTTCTTGCTTATTATTTTGTAAATATTCCTCTTGTACATATTTTTCTCACATTACCATTTCCCCTATTTCTTCCAGCATTTTATTGTTTCGATGACTCAGGCTCCTCGTGGTCTAAGCGACCAACCACCATTCCGTTCACTTGTTTCCAAATTCCCTCCCCTGACTTTTCTGAGTCTCGCCCTTTTTCCCACTATCTCCCTTGCTCCCCTTCTACAGTTTTACTGGTATAAAACCCCGTTCCTTTCCTTTCAATCAGTTTTTCTCCTCGCCACCAATATTTTGTCTTTTCCCTCTATTTCTCTCTTTTTTTCCCATGTGACCCATCATTTCTTTCCGTTAATTTTTTCCCCATAAATCCTTTCTTTGACAGCCTTAGCTCCCAATTCTAGCTCTGTGGTCTTCTAATTAACACATGGTAAACCTAATTTATACCGCAAATCATACTTGTGAAAACTTTCTCGCCTGTAATCACTTAGGTAACGCGTCACCTGTTTTGAAACCATTCTTTACTTTCATAAAAACATACATACCACTTATTCGTGGTTATTATATCAGATTCTTCTCGTTCATCCGTTGTTTGATCGTTTTGTTCACCAAACTTTATTCCAAGATTTATCCCCTTTTACTTAATCAAATTTGAGTAGCATAATTATTGTGTTTTTATTTCCATTCATGTGATAGCAACATGCAAATCTTTGGATTAGGCAACTAATTGTAAATAGAAGGAGAGAGTGTATGTCGTTGAGAGCCCTATTTCGTAGGACTAATTTCTCCTCCCCTTTTTCGATTTTTCGGCTCTTTCACCTTTATTTTTTCTTTCCTTTTAATTTTTATATTTTCAATCTTCGATCTAATTGGAGAGAATTTTCGTCCGACTGATCTTGTTATTCTTGCTGCTATTGATAACTTTCATGAAGTAACTATCATATGTCTGTCCTCATGGTTGCTTGTATCGTTTTCAATCTGAGTCGAAAAAAATTGACATTTTCAAAGACGCTAAATATTCCTACACCTATTTGACAGCTGGTCGCAGAATTTTTTATCCCGGGTGCATACTGTTTTTCTGTCTTCCATGCTTTTCTCCTTCTGATTTTGCTTCTTCATCATACCATATCCTCTACTCATCAATTGTCCTCTACAATATTGTACCTGTGAGTTATTTTCCACTAAATAGTCTGGAATAACTTTTTTAATCACATTTGTTGAAAAGTTCAGATGTCTTTTTTCATCAGAGACGTTCTCAATCAAACGTATCCAATTTTTTGACTTTTCACCAGAAAACATCTCTTGATTGTTAAATAGGAATATCCTATTCAAAATTCATTAAAGAAATTTTGAAATCATAACAAACCAATCTACTGTCACGCAAACTCTTCATTTTTTGAGTACTTTTTTTTTGAATAATTAGGTATTTGATACTAATATGATTCATCACATAAAAAACTGAGCTATTTATCGCATTTTAATACTATTTCGTACGGCATTCTTTTCTCAGTGTCTCTCCGTTGAATTCGGTGTTTTTGGAAACAATAACATCATCATAATGGTAAGATAGTGTTCCTTGTTTAACATTTTTGTTCCTTTTTTCGAGTCGCATGCTTCTTTCTTACGAAAGCTGAGAAAATCAAAAAGTACAAACAGACAAGGGGAGGAGGTGAGACTGGAGCATGTCTAGACATATGTTGGCCTTCAGACATCAAGGTCGATGTAAGAACGGATCAGATGTAGCCTGATTAAAAAATTGTTAGTGCATTAGATAACAACTGACACCGATTGCTGACATCAAGTTTTTGTTTTTCTTACTGTGTTCTTACAGTAGCGAGCATAAGTGAGCACCCCTTCATAATTTTATGTGTAACTCTGCTCAATCGTGTCCGTTTTGCAAAAACTTTTTTTTGAAAGGTAGCCAAAGTATTCATCAATAGGAATATATGTTTTTTTTTAAAATTTCCGTCACTGATTGTTTTGATAATCGATAATTCCTGATCTTGATTTGAAAATCCGAAAAAAACTTTTTATTTTTCTCTTGGAGTTATTGAGTTTTTTGTTTCAAAATGTTGGAAATAATCAAAATAAACAAAAAATCATTTAAAATCGGTTTCTTAAACTCTGACCATCGTGCCAGAGCTCTAGAAGTCAAAAGTAGTGGTCACGGGAAAATCTTCATAACTCATCAAAAAATGCTCCAAATGTGTCGAAACATGTTTCAAAAGACGTGTCTTGAGTTTTTCTACAAACCATCATTAAAAAGTTTTAATTTTGGAAAAATTAATTTTTCTAATTTTTTCACTCAAAAATGATTTTATTCTTATTTTCTCTACACTTCCCGATATTTTCTGACTATAAAACGATCAAATAATACAGATATGTGTTTTATTATGTGTGATAAAGCACTTTGTATCCAGTTTTTAAAAAGTGTGCTCTTTTTTTCAAGATTATGTGTACCGGCTCAATGTCTTTCTACTTTGTTCATTGTTTCTCAAAAACAAAAGATATTATATATGAGAACAAGTAGGTTCAAGATATACGAAGCGACGGAAAACCATATTTTTTAATCAGTTTTTTAGTTAGCTATTGATAGGTATGTAAAAAAGTGGAATGACGCAGTATCGCGTAACTTGAAAAAAAAGAAAGAGATTCCTACCGTATTCCTCTCATTATTGTCAAATAACAGGTTTCTTTTAAGCAATTCCATTCATTCCTGATACTTTCTTATGTGTCAACATTTAACTGTTCTTTTTTTCATACATCAACCTCTACTTTGATTTTACTCTACCAAAAAAATGGAGTAGCAATTTGACAACTGTTGAATTTTTCAATCATAAGATTGGTGTGTCAAAACTAAAATGTTTCTTTCTAAACCTGCTTATCGTCGTCTAGTCTTCTAACTAATTTTAAATAGCATCCATTGCTACAAATGTAGTATTGAAAAAATCTAGTGACGAATGAATGCTGTAAACAATACAACATGGTATTTGATACTATTTTTGATGAGTGGACTTGGCTGAAAATCCTCAAATCTTCCAATTGTGAAATTTGAAAGGATTCCTCATCTTCCTTCTGTTTTTCTCTTTCTTTTTTTTATCTATTCTCTGTTTACTGTTTATTTTTATGAAAATTCTCCAGGCAGAATGCATTCAGTGTGTCAGCTCAAAATAAGTTATTCTCCATTTTTCTTCTATTTATAGGTTTTCGAAGTGGCCGCTTTTATCAATATATTCAAAAATTGCCAGTATTTTCCTTTTTGGGTCCTATTGCTGAATATTTTTATTCTATCTTATTTTTCTTGTTTCCTCAATACAATCATAACAGTACTGATAATTACAGGTAATTGTCACACAAACAAGAGGTTCTCACCACCCTCATATTATTATCATCTGCATCTCACTTGAAAGATAGTCATGATGGTGAGTAATCCTTCCAAGAGCACAAAATAACTGTTTTCTTTTCAGAACCAATTGAATTCAAACGATTTGGGAAAGAATGGAGCAAATGATGTTCGGATCGAGAACGGTGAGCAAATTCGTTAATTTTTAAAACACTACCACATGGTTTTTATCGAGTTATTGATTGCTTATCTTTCTGATTATATTGTAATTCACTCTTGGATTCCAGACAACAATGTTTCTACCAACGGAGTTCCTGTGGTATTCAACCAACAAGCTGCATCAACTGCTCAAAGCACACCGGCTGCTCTTGGAGTCCATCAACTTTTTCCGCCACAAGATCTGACCAACAATGGTGTTGCAGTGGTTCCAGGACCAAGCGTTCATGCCTTTCCAGCTACTGGGTGGGTCACTGTAACTTTAGACAATTTGAGATTTGAAAATTTTGAAAGTTTGGGATGAAAATCATAAAATAATTGTTTAGGTCAGCATCAAAGAAGGCGAGAGGAAGAAAGCAAAAAAGAAGCAAGAAAGGAAAATCTGCAAAGCGTACTACCCAACCGCCGCCAAAAAATCTAACAAAAACGCCAGTCAGAGTAAGTTATCATAAACCCCTCGTTGTTAAATTTGACATGGAATGTATTTTGACTGCCCCCCCCCTAAAGTACCGATTTTTTTGCTCATTCGATGAGTTTTCCCAAGACAAAATAACTCATAAAGGGTTTTCCTGTGACGTGACCTCGTTTTTGAAAAATTGAGATTTTTCGAAAATGCGATTTTTTCGAAAAAAAAAGTTTATCAATTTTTTTCATTTTTTTCCTGATTTGTTCAGAAAAAGGGTTTTGCGGATAATTGTAGCAAATTTTATGTAGTTTTTGGCAAAAATACGAAACATATGAAAAAACAATTTTTTGGTCCTGAAATAGGTAAAAATGTAACACCCTCCAAAAAAAAATTTTTTTTTTGAGAATACCGGGGGTTTTGAGTGTTTGGTAAAAAAGTACAACTTATCTGGATCATTTTGGCATATAGCAGTATAGCAACTCCCGATCGAAAATTGAGGAAAAAATAGGTCTGAAAATTTTCATTTTTCGAAAAAAGTGACTTGTCGGAAATGAGTTCTAATTTCTGAAATTGACTAAGCTCCAAATAAAATTTTACCGGAATAATAATTTTTAGATTACTTTCCACTATTTTCGAACAAAAAACTACATCCTTGTTAACTTCTGTTGTCATAACATTCGTTCAAATATTGCAAGTTTTCTCACGTGGAGAAAGTTCAACTGCTCATAACTCCTCTGAAACTGAAGGAAACAAGCTTAAAAACCCAGAGCTATTTAAAAATAATTTTTAATTCTCAAAAATCATATTTGGGATGTTTTTAGAAAAATTTATTTTTTTGATTTTTGATAAGGGGGGACCACATGAAATTTTTTCCGAAACTTGAAAAAATTTTTTTTTTGAAAACAACTAAAAACTAGTTTTTTAGCTACAAAAAAGCTAAAAAACTATCAATTCTGTTTATTTTCGAAAAAAAAATTTTTTCAAGTTTCGGAAAAAATTTCATGTTATCAAAAATCAAAAAAAAAATATTTTTCTAAAAACAGCCCGAATATGATTTTTGAAAATTAAAAATTATTTTTAAGTTGCTCTGTGTTTTTAAGCCTTTTTCCTTCAGTTTCAGAGGAGTTATGAGCAGTTGAACTTTCTCCACGTGAGAAAACTTGCAATATTTGAACGAATGTTATGACAACAGAAGTTAACAAGGATGTAGTTTTTTGTTTGAAAATAGTGGAAAGTAATTTGGAAATTACTGTTCCGGTAAAATTTTATTTGGAGCTTAGTCAATTTCAGAAATTAGAACTCATTTCCGACAAGTCACTTTTTTTCGAAAAATGAAAATTTTCAGACCTATTTTTTCCTCAATTTTCGATCGGGAGTTGCTATACTGCTATATGCCAAAATGATCCAGATAAGTTGTACTTTTTTACCAAACATTCAAAACCCCCGGTATTCTCAAAAAAAAAAATTTTTTTTTGGAGGGTGTCACATTTTTACCTATTTCAGGACCAAAAAATTGTTTTTTCATATGTTTCGTATTTTTGCCAAAAACTACATCAAATTTGCTACAATCATTCGCAAAACCCTTTTTCTGAACAAATCAGGAAAAAAATGAAAAAAATTGATAAACTTTTTTTTTCGAAAAAATCGCATTTTCGAAAAATCTCAATTTTTCAAAAACGAGGTCACGTCACAGGAAAACCCTTTATGAGTTATTTTGTCGTGGAAAAACTCATCGATTGAGCAAAAAAAATCGGTACTTTAGGGGGGGCAGTCAAAATACATTCCATGTGAGCCAGATTATCATTTACAAATTATTGAAAATCTGAGTTCTGAAATCTTAGGAAAAGACTAAATTCTCCTGATATTTGAAGCAATTACTACACGTTGCAAAATGTTTTTTCTCAATTTGCTCAATCATTTCAAATATTCACAAAATTAAACATCCCACAGTACTGAAAAACATTGGCATTTTCCGGTGTTTCGGATAAATAGTGATTAACACAGAACATGATGTAATTTTCAATCATATCTGCTCAATTCGATACGTGGTTTCAAAATTGATTTAAAAATCTTTTCTCCTTGCTTTTTATCATAGCATTATGGGTCAAAAATTTGGTGCGAGGGTGTGTGTGTAATGAAAAAATCGTTCCATGTTTTCTGAACAGTAAGCCCCAACCCTTTGGAATGCGCATAATCATATACAACAAATATCAAGTTGAAATGTTTATATACAAAACAATTCAATAAACTCTAACCCAATTATGTATTCCCAAAAAGTTTATTAACTTCTTTTTCATTTCCAGCATCGAAAAACCGAAGCGGAGAGACTCAAAGACGGCTTGGACGAGGAATGGTTCAATAGAAGTGGGACACGAAGCAGTTATGCGAACCGACGACAGTCAGGCGGTGTGGGAAACTCGGACGGTCTGGTGTCTGCTCGCAACCGTTTGCGTTCACAACCGGTCACAACAGCCAGTCATCGTGCAACCACAACTCCAAACAATACTCCTCCAGCAATTCCCGTCAGTCATATTCCACTGGTTCCTGTCGTGAATGCAATTTCTGCTGCTTCCAACCAAGCTGCTTTCGACCCAGTTGCTTCCAACCAAACTTCTTTCGACCCATCTGCTCCACCATCACCTCCTATTCCGGTGGTGTGTCGTCAGGAATCTTTGCCGCCAAAGCGCGATGAATATGATGCTCCTCTCATGGATCAATCGGAATTGCCTCAACGTGGAGTTGCAAAGTTGGAAAACAATGAATTTTCCTCAACTCGCTTCACACTTCCCGAAGTAAGAGCCCCGACTATGGAAGATGCAAGTGTTCTCCTGGAACAAGTTACGGATCCTCAACTTCTCTTCATGGTTCTGGCCCTCGTTCCCCTTTTCAAATGCTTGAAACCATATAGGGATGCAAGCCAAGGTTTGGATCTCATCTTCGACAATTTTGGTTATTTTGAAGTCCTTCAAAACGCCTTCAATTCCAAGGCCGTTTTCGCTTTAAGAAATTTTTATAAAGAATGGGCGGCGAACAAGTTCGTGCCACCAGCAATGAATGGAGGTTGGACGCTTGGATGCTCTATGAGGGATGTGTTGGCTCTCTTCAAGCTCGTCGCGAATCCGAATTTATCCGAAGTCTTTTACAAGCTGGGATGCTCGCCGAGAAAAGGAACTGATGGTGTTTGTCGTCCAATTCTGGACGACATAATAGATTATGTCCCACGAAGAACAGCTCCGTTCACGATGGAAACTGTTCTTCTGATCAAAAGTACAGCTTTGTTGTTACTCGATATTCAACCCACGCTCGAGAGATTCGCGATGCTCGAAATTGGAAAACCGATTCCAGTGGGACCAGAAGCATCGAAATTTAATTGGAATCTTGCAAACGATATTGTAAAAATTCAGAAAGAAGGATGGTGCGTATCATTGTTCCCAAGTGCAGGTGAAGAGGAAGGAGAAGTTGTGGAACAGGTTGGTGGAAAGAATAACTATTACTAAGTTTGATGCGGGGTTGAATTTTTCATCAGAAAACATCACCAGAACAAAGGTTAATTTTCAGAAATTCCAAACGATGGAAATGAAGAAGGAAATGAAATAGATATCTCACGCCCGTCTTCGTTCATCTCTTGCCCGTCTTCGTTCAGCATTTCGCCCGTCTTCACTTCTTGTCCGTCTTCGCTTTACTCAAATCTTGAAATCTTTCATGTCTAATAATTCTGACATTTACTCTTTTCTATTCAAAACATGTTTTCCCTATTTTTCTGTCCATCTGTTATCTTACTCACCATGTTTTTTTATTATCTTCTGTCTTGCCCCGTTTTTAGTTCTCTCTAAACTACTTGAATCAACGCTCAGAATTTACTCTTCGAAAACTCTCTAACGATGTAATATCCCCTTTACGTCTTATACGGAACTTCTCTTAGTGTACTCCATAAAACACCGTAGACTCAAAGCTCAATTACTCCTCGTCTATAAACGTATTGCTGGCGCAACTGATTTTTCCAACCAAGAAGACCCATGTTCCTCAGTTATCTCTCCCCCTTTCTCGATAACATTTACCTTCATTCTCTCTATTTGGAATGCCATTGTTGCCAATGTTGATATTTTCCTTTCCCTCTCCCAATTTCCAACTCTACCTGACTTCGCCTGTTTTCCATTTATTACTTCTTTCTTCTCATTTTGTCAATCGTTGTTCTTATTAGCTTTTGTCCCGGTATTTGATTACTTCTTAGCTATTATGACTGTTTCAATTCTATCCTCCGTTTATCTTTCCTACTTTTCCTTGCTTTTTATTTTTGGCCTTCCTTATTTTGCTTTCGAAATTGTCTGGTCAGAGACCTTTTCAAGTCTTTTGTATCTCTTTGCGTGTTTTTTCGCGGCAATAAATCAAATAAAGTTATTCATAATCTTAACAACGACTTCTCTATCATTAAATCAATCATATCACTATTTTTCTGTTGTTTTCGGTTGTATTTATTATGTTTTATGTTATTCGTTTTTTTTACTCGAGTATGTCTTTTCGTTTTTTCACTGAGTCCTGTCATTTTTTGGTTTATTTTTTGTCTCCTCAATCCCCCACTCATATCCATCATTGAAAAAACAATGTGGCAACAATGACACATAATGGTGTTCAACTTGCCTCTTTTCATTTCTATTGCGCGATACACTATTTCTCCTCACCCAATACCTCAGCACATGGTCTGCCTAACTAAGGGAAAGGGAAAGGTGTCAGTGGAAAGAAACGCAACTAAACGGTTCAACGTTGGGAGAGACCACTGAAGCTCTATGTTTATCAATAAAAAGGTTGGTGATGAAAATACAAAGCAAATACAAAAGATGATAAGAACTCGGTAAAAAAGAAACGCAGAAATGAGAGAAGTCGTGATGTGTATATCATTTTCGCGGTGAAAAATGGAAAAAATGATCAGAAAAAGACAAACAGTGGAAGTTTTAGACAGCTCTACGAAGCCTTAACCATATTTTCAAAAAACTTCCACAGAGAACAATGAGAAAAACAACGACGGCCGTCAATCGATGCAAAGTGTTTGGAAAGATACCACTCAGTCCTGGTTCCAAAGCAGTTTCTTTCGAAGTTCGAGAATTGGCTGGAGTTGTGTCTTCACTTGTCCTCACATCCTGTTCGATTGACATTTTTGGAACCATTGTCGACGTTTTGGTATCGTGAGGAGTCACAGGGACTGCAGTCACTATAGCATCTGTCGATTTGATGATTGTGAATTCAGGGGACGCTGAAAAGTCTTCAGTAGAAAAATAGGTATTTTAAAAACTATTGTACCTTTTGCGTAGAATAGTTCTGAAGTCTCAAGTGCATTATATAATTTCCTCGATATGTCTTTCATGACAGTGGTTTTTGTAGAAAGAGTCTCGGATTCAGATCCTGCCGAAATTCTCATTCTGTCGACCACTTTGACATCCACAAGGTGAGGATTTTCAAATTTTAGAAGTCGATACTGAAAATGAACTTGAATTGAGAATATGTTCCTGAAACCAAAAACTAACCTGTAAACAGTAAGTTCCGATATTTTCCTTTTTTGGGTTGGCATACCAAACACCGTCAATCTTTTGGATGAATTCCGGAATCTGGTTGCAGGTTTTCCAGACGAAAACACCATCTTCGAATCTGTACCGTCCTCCAACTTTCATCTGGTAAACAGGGTGCACAGAAGTGGTTCTTGGCTTGCACACCTTTGAGGCCACTAGTGGAATCATGACAGCAAGCAAGATAATAAGTTTCATCTTGCGGAGAGTTGAATGTTGATGAAGGAAAATGAACAAATTGAGTTCTCGAAAATGAAGTTGAAATTAAAAATTAATCTCAACTAGTTTGATGGGGTGGAGTTCATGACAGCTGCATGACACCTGCATTTGCTTGTTGTTTTGTACCATGAAGGGATCGGACGAGTTTCGAAAAAAAATGGTTTGTAGAATAAAAAACACGTCCGACTCAAAAGAGAACATCTGGTTTCTAAAACTAGAGAAAAACAAAAATTTCGAAATGTGCCACCTGGCATAGCTTGTTTTTATGAAAACTAGTTCTGTGAAAGGGAGTTTCGCGTTTCAAATTCTTCACTGGGAGCTGATGTCATAAAGAACGTGTAGTGAGGTTAAGATGTTGCTTAATTTCCCGGGAGGAGAGAAAATTGGGTTTTTTGGCTTTGTTTCAATCAGGTCTTACAAAACAAATCAGTTTAACAGGAAATTCTCGAGACGTATTTCGGATATCTGGGTCATACATATGACCCAGATAGGAAATCAAAAATGGGGCCAGTGCTGAAGCTTTGAACTTTTTTCTTTCAATTTCCAGAGGCGTTCTGCAAAAATTGAGAACAGTTTTGTAATTTTCAGATATAGAACTATCCAACTATGTCGGCCTTAAAAAGTTTCCAAATCATTCCCTGGTTGGGTTAAAGTTGCCGTTACTGATTTTTTATTTTTTATTCTTTTTTTAGTATATCAATTTTTATGAGGTTGAGGACGTTAACATCAAAATGATGGAAGAAAGAGGATCTAGAAATGTACAGTAAGGAACGGTTCAAGTTAAGATCAGCGGCGTTTGTTGAATCATGTCGTTCGTTTGCAAACTTGTTTGGCTGTCATTGGTAACTTGTCCTTTGATTTCTGCTCGACCCTTCAGCTGGTCCTTCCAATATTCTTGAAGCACTTGATGATCCTGTCTGATAGAAATCTCTCCGGAGAGAGGCTCCCGGCGTCCAAAGAGTTTTTGAGAAGAACGAGTTCAGCGTTTGGAACAGGTTCTGTTGGTGGTTGAGGTGCACTACTTCTGCTGTGGGAACTTAGTGCGCGATCCTTCGATCTTGAGTTTGACCGATCCATTGCTTTGGTATCTGGTCGTGTACCAGTTTCACTGGGTTTTCGGCGTTCCTTGGGACTGGACTGGGACTTGTCCAGTCAGTGAACTTTGTTGCTCGATGATGGAAGAATCCGTATTGTTCTGTCCATTTGAGCGGATTGTTGTTCAAATGAACAACGAGAGTTGGCGTTTTCTTGATCTTCCTTGCCAATTCAAACTGCGCTTCGATGAATTGGTTCCACTACTCTGTTATGTTTCCTCGCGTTGGATGCGTCCTGTGGCTCGATCGTTGATGCAATCGATTGTGGGAAAAACGCGTTGTTTTTAACACAAATCCTGTGATGCGATGCGAACAGAAATAGTAGAAACTCCTCCAGCCACACAAGCCTGCCACGCGGGACTTTCAGCCTCCACCGTCCTAATAGACTTTGGTCGATGTACCATAAAAAGGTTTTGTAGTGCGGCTGGAGGTTAAGTTACCCTTTATTGGAAGATAAAATTAGATGCTCACCTCTGGGCTTTTATACCAAGCATAGAGGCGGAGCTTACAAACAATAGAAAAGAAGATAGATGATGATTCAGCCAGACGGTGAACCATCAAAGAGCGGAAAGATAAAAGGGTCAAGACAAAGAAATTGTAACTATGACTCTTTCATCAAGCAAAAAAGATACAATTCTGTAGGAATTGTATACTCCCGGCTCAGCGAATGAGAAGAGAGAGGTTGAGGACGTTAACATCAAAATGATGGAAGAAAGAGGATCTAGAAATGTACAGTAAGGAACGGTTCAAGTTAAGATCAGCGGCGTTTGTTGAATCATGTCGTTCGTTTGCAAACTTGTTTGGCTGTCATTGGTAACTTGTCATTTCAGCGTTCCTGTGATCTTGAAGTACTCAGTGTATCTTCCTCCACAGTTGATTGAGCACACTTTTCTGAATCCGGCATATTGAGCAAAGAATGTGATGTTTGTGGATTTTCCATTGGGCGAGCATGGTACGGTAAACATGTCTTTGTCGCAGACAATGTTTCCAATGACTTCTTTCATAGAAGAGGTGCACTTGATCTCCGCTTGTCCTCCAGATGCACAATTGTAGCATCCTTGGATTTGTTTTGCTTTGATGTAGCATTTGTCGGATGAAATCAGGATAGAGGTAGTGACATTGTCTTCCAATGTGAGCACTAGTCCGATGGTCACCTCGTCGTTGATGGTGGCTACCGCCGACTCATTTTCAGCTTTCAGGGTCCAATGTCCTTCTCTGAGTGGGAGGCGTTTCTGGATGGTGTTGAACTGAGTTTCCAGATCGTCCTCTTCGCATGTGCAAACCATGGAATCTTCGGCTGGCTCACAAGTGCATCTTTCGTTGAGTTGGCACGTCTCGTCCCCTTCTTTTCTTTTGCATTGGATGCTTGGCAAACGATATGGTTGCCACAAGGCGACTTGTGACTTGTCGTTTCTGATTAACCAGTTTTCCAGAATTGGCGATACTGGTTTGTTAATCCAAGCGACGGTGACACTGATGTCTTGAAGCGATCCAGGAAAACTGACTGGCAATGTCATGGTTTCTGTTTTTTGATGGCGATCGCCATTCAATCTTGTTACCGACATTTCGATGACCAGTCTTTCTCTCCATTCGGCACATTGAAAGATCTCGAGCGTTCCGTTGTTCTTTTCTTTTCCGTAGATTCTGTAGAAGAGACATCCTGGGGACGGGAAGAAACATGAACAACCTAGTCCTCCACAGCTTTCGGTACAGTAGGTGTTCCCAATGTGATTGTTGGCTTCACCGAGTTCTGGTACCATTGAATTTTGTGTAATGTTGAGGCACTTGTCTGCTACACATGATCCTGTATGGGCGCAGCGTTTAGCACTCCATACATGAATTTGAGCGTCCTTTGTGAAGGTGATTGTGTTTTTCAGGCATTCCATTCTGATCTCGAGAAATCTGATTCTGATTTCTTTTGTGGTCATTCCATTCTGCTCGATCCGGAGGCATGCTTCCTTGTTGAAAGATCCAATGGTCAGATGCTCTTGGGTTACCAATTTGCATGTTTTTGGTTCTTCTTTGGTGCAAATCTTTTCTCCTTGAGACAGAAGATTAACTTCCTGACAGGCGTTGCTCGAGTGGATCATTGAGAAGAACATCAGGATAGTCACCATTATTTCCCAATTGATTTTTCCGCGTCGGGAAGATTTGCGAGGAATGAATCCACGGCATTTCGAGATGATCATTTGGAGCAATTTGTAGATCATGATCAGTGGTGCTCCCATGGATATTTTCACCTTGAATATGCAGTACACTATCATCGCAATGATATAGAGGATGACTGCAAATCCAGCGAGAGCCATGTACGGATGACACTCCGGATTGAGGACATTTGTTGTGCAGATCACACAGTCGATGCTGTCACATGTAGAAACAGCATGGCAATTCAGTTCATATACTGTGACCGCGTTGGCCATCAGTATTTTTGCAGTTGCATGGTGATCCGTAATTTTCAGAGCAGGTGGGATCCAAACATCTGCGTAGTTGCTGTTCCAGGTCATTCGAGGTCTTGATGTGCAATAGTTCTGTACGCACATTTCGAAGCTTTCATATTCCAGATTGACACGAATCCCAGTTGGCGTGCATTCTAACGGCGAGATAGCCATCGTTGGTCCAATGATGATTGACAGAATCACCATAATCATGAACTTTGACCATGGGAAGTTCACCAATGTAGAGATTGCAGAAGCGACTTGAAAGCGATCTTCGTGTTGGTCTTCGTTGTAGTTGACTCTTTTCTGCTTTCTCAAGTTATACCTCTTGACCATGTCCTTTGTTTGGACTTCAGGAGCATCTGGAACTTGCTCTTCTGGAAGAGAAACCCCGTTGGTTTCGTTCTTCCGTTGGGTGTCTTCACCATCAAGCTCCAATGGGACAACCAAATTGATGGGGCGTTTGATGATGTTTCCTTTGCTGGTTCTCAAGTGTACTTCACGGAGAACACCATCCGATGATGGATCAGCTTTGACAATTTCTCCCAGTTTCCAGTAGTTTCGTGGAAGATCCGGGTCTGTGATGAGGATTACCTGACCAACTGCTGGAGTCTCGGATTTTCCTCTTTTGTTGTTCATTCGCAGCTTGTGGGTGCTTCTCAATTCAGCCAAATAAGTTGTTTTCCACGTTTGCCAAGCGGTTTCGACAACTTTGGAGACAGATTTGATGGCAGCGATAGCCTCATCTTTAGCGAGCGAAATTTCTCCTGGTGGAGCGTAGTCTTCATTCATTTCCAATGTGGAATCCATTGGATAGTTGACTTGAATGTTCGGGTAGACAAAATCGATAGGTCTCAGGACAAATCCGCTGTCCAGATTTTGTCCAACGTATGTGAGGGGTCTGGAGTTGAGAGCTGCAGCGACCTCAGTGAATGTTGTGTGGATATCGTCCAATGATAAGATGCTCCGCCCAATACCTTTGAACATTGATTGTTTGATTGAGCGCATCATTCTTTCATACATTCCTCCTTGCCAGGGGGCGTATGGCGTGATAAATTTCCACTCGATCTTTGCGTCTCCAAGAAATTTCTTCACCTCATTGTTGAAATTGCAGTTTTTTGTTGTTGTTTCTGCAATGTCTTGGAGGATCTTGTCGGCTAAAATGAAATGTGGAGCGTTATCACTGACGATAGCATTTGGTTTTCCACAGAGGCTGACAAAGCGTTGAAAGGCTTTCAGAAAACAGCTTGTATCCGGTCGGACTATCAATTGGATGTGGACTAATCTTGTTGTGGCACAGATGAATAGGCATCCCCAGCACGAAGCGACAGTATTGTCTTCTTTTCGGTAGGACATCGGACCAAAATAATCGAGTCCTGTGTGTTGGAAAGGCGCTGTTCCTTTCACTCGGTGCTCTGGCAGATCCACCATGTCTGGGTATTTGAATGGCGGCTTGTTGTATCTTTGACAGGCGACACACTTTGACAAGAGCGATTTCACTTGTTGGCGAAGATTTGGGATCCAGAATTTCTTCCTGACCTCCGTCATCGTTTGCTGTTCATTGCAGTGCCATTTTCCATGAGCTTCTCGTATGATCAGCTTTGCCAGTTGGGTTTTTGGTTCGATCAATATTGGAAATCTGGCCATTTTTGCATTGTCCATGTGTTTGAGTCTTCCACGACAGATGATGATCTTGTTGTCATCAAGTTCCAGATTCAGATCATTCCAGGAATGTTTCTTCCTTAAGCTGATTTGAGCTTGATGCTCTCGAATGATCCGTATTTCCGCTGCGCTTTGTTCTGATGCGGAAATTGGTGGATTTCCTTCTGGAACTTTTTTGAGCTCAGCGATGGTTGTCAGCAGCCGTTCTTTCACGTCTTGTGAAAGAGGATTAGCGAATTTAGCGATGGCTCTCATTGTGTACGCGATCACACGTCTCTTTCGGAGTAGCGAACTCGCACTGATCGAATCGAAGATTTCAGCAGTGTCGGCATTGTCGTCAATACTGTTGCAGATATTGATTCTCGCATTATCTTCTTCGGATTCCTTGATCTAGAACGTTTGGTAAGTGTCCCAAACACTTGGATCTTTCTGACAGAAGCTAGGTCCTGTCCACCAGAAGCTGCTTGGGAATTCATCCTTTGTTATGCCACGCGTTCCAAGATCGGCTGGATTGTCTTCTGAACGAATGTGTCCGAATCTGACTTTGACTCCAGTTTCAGCGATCTCCTGACTGGCGAGGCGGATGCTTTCGAGCCGGTTGGTAATGAGAACTCCAACTTCCTTCTTTCCTGGTGTTGATTTTATCCAGCTGAGAGCGATTTCACTATCAGTGAGGATGATAGCTTCCGATACTCCGATGTCTCCTTTTTGAAGACATTGGATCACTGACAGCATTCTTTGCGTTCCCATGGTTAGCGCGTGCAGTTCCAATTTCGGAATTGTTCATTTTTCCTTCAAGGATTTGACTTTGGATTTTCCAAGGAAAATGTTCATTCCATATTTGTTGTGCGCGTAGAAGCAGTAAGCCGTTGCGTTTTGGCTGGCGTCACAAAAACAAATAATCTTGTTTTTGTTTGATTGGTCGAGGATATTGCGAGGCAACTCCTTGATGAATCCTTCCGTCTGATCCAGCAGTTCTTTCCATTGGCTCTCATGGTTCTTGTTCAATGGGGTGTCCCATTTGTAAGCGAACTCATCTTGCCATAGCACACGTTGGAATAGTTTCGATGTGAGCATCAATGGGGTCATTAGTCCTTGAGGATCGAAGTCGCTTCCGATTTTTCTGGACACGGTACGTCTGCTGTACTTCTCATTAGTAGACACTAAGCATTCCAATTGGATGGTGTCCTTGTCTGGATCATATGGGATTCCTAGCACTTTCAAGTCGGACTTTTGAGCTTTGTCGACTTCTGGAATGTTGTCGTTGAACTCGTCAGAGTTTCCCATGAATTCACGCAGATTCAAGTTTGCATCAGCGAAAATAGCTTTGAACTCCTTGTATAACTCAAGCGCTTCTCTTGGCGAACCATCGAATGTGAATATGAGATTATCCACATAAAGATTCTCATTAATCTTGGAAGCGAGTTTGGAGTTGGCATGATTTTCGAGATGGAGCATGATTGTGGCTGCGAGTAAGAACGGACTAGCGTTTAGACCGAACAGAACGCGAGTGAAGCGATAGACTTCGACATTGTCTGGAGTAGCTGGTAGATTGATGTCTTTGATCCAGAGAATCCGAGTCAAGTCTCTATCTTCTTCGTTCAGTCTGACTTGAAGAAAAGCCTTCTCCACATCTGCCAAGATGACTGTTTCTCCTGATCTGAAGCGAATCAGGATGTCCAAAATGTCCGGCAGCAATGTCGGGCCTTGCTCGATTGCATCATTGAGGGAGTCGTTTCCCTTGTAATGAGCGGATGCGTCCACGACGACACGGCATTTTGTGGTGGCCTTGTGTGGAGTCAGGACTGGCTGAATCGGACTGTAGTGCGTCCATTTTCCTTTTGGAGTTTGAGTAGTGACAATCTCCAGAATGTTCTTTTTGACTTGATCCTCGAAAATTTCTTGGATCATTTTCTTCACTTCCAGCGGTGTCGTTTTCACTATACCTATTAATCTTTTCAAGGTAAGACGGTAATTGTCTGGAAGGGTGGCGATCTTATTCGTCTTGAGAGGGAGTTTGACAAAATATCCTTCGATCCGTTTTTGAACTGTGTCTCGAAAAAACTGGAGGATTTGTTTGTCTTTTTCCTTTCTTTCATCAGCAGAAGATCCAGCGAATTCGTCTCCATTGCATTTGAGCACGTCTTGTTTTTGGAGATATTCGAATGGCTCATCTTCTTGGATTGAGTTGATGATCATGACAGAGTTGACGTTTGAGCGATCCCGCGATGTCTTTTTGCGTCCCATTGTTGTGTATCCGAACTTTGTGTTCAGAAGTAGGATGCCGGATGGTAAGGTGATCGTGTCACCAATCCAGATTGTGGACATCTGATCCATTCCGATCAAAACATCAGGATCTACTTCATCCTCGAACGCGTCCGTATTGACGTCGATCTTGTTGCGATGAATGAAGCGTATGTCTTCTCTTGACATTTCAGCTTTCGGGATGTTTCCTACCACACATGATCTCAGTAGAACATCGATTTCAGCTGACTCTTTTTCTGTGAAGACGACAATTGAGGTTTCTTTGTACTTCTCTGGTCCCTTCGCTGTAGGCGATCCAAAGGTTTTCAGTCGTAGAGTGGGTCCATCTGGTGTTTCGAGATTGAGGGTTTTTGCCACAGATTCTTTTATAAAACTTCTGTCGGCCCCCGTATCAATCATCATCGAAATTGTTGTCCATTCTCCCGACTCCTTGTTTCTCGCTTTTGCTTGAATTGTCGGCACGAAGGCTTTTGAAGTGGTCGTCGGCGCTCTCTCTGTTGTCTGCGTCTCACACTGGACAGCTTCTTCTACTTCTTCGGTGTGAGTCACGTTGGTAGTCGCCGTCTTGACTTTTGTCTTGGCTTGCTGATTGTGTTTGCTATCTCTCGATGAGTTAGCAGAAGATGGCGAAGATGATTCACTTCGATTTGTGCAAAGGACACTTGAATGTCGACCTTTACAGAAGTAGCACGGCCTGGTACTGTAACATTCTGCAGTTTTGTGTGCATTACTATGACAGTTTAAACAGCGTCCTTCGCGATTCAAAAAATCTTTGCGATCCTTGATTGAAACGAATTTTGTGCATTTGCTGGAATGGTGCTCGGAGTCCTTACAAAACAGACATAATCTGGTTTTCTTCTGTTTTTCAGAGCGATCCGATTTATTGGACTGGTTTCTGTCCTTCTTTGGATTATCGGCTTTCTCCTTTGGATCATTTTTGCCCTTCATCAATAGTTCCAGATCTTCTTCTAGCGTTATGTTCTCTTCAATGTCGGTGAACATTTTGCTGATTGTCCAGTCCTCCGAAGAAGCAATTTTCTTCTTGAAGGTGGCTCTTCTGATCTTGTCGTTGAACTTTTCCATGATGAGTTCCTTCATCATCCGATTGTCTACGGGTTCTTGAAGGCGTTCCAGTTGCTTTATCGCGACCATCAATCTTTCGAATAGGAGTCTTTGCTCTCGGGTGCTGCTGTCTTTGGCACAATCTTTGCGAACTTTTTCATTCAGTTCCAGAATGGTAGTCTCAGTGTCCGCGTATTTGTTTTTGAGAAGTTTGACGGCGATGTCATAATTCTCTGGCGTGATCTGGAATTGATCCAGTAGTTCTTTCGCTCCTCCTTGAAGATGATTGAGAAGATGAGTGAATTTTAGGATATTTGAGATGTCCGCTTTGTGGATTATCTCTTCGTATAGCGACCAGAATTTGTGGAATTCCCATCTTTTCCCAGAGAAGACTGGGAGTTTGACTGGTGGGAGGTTGGAAATCTGACGTTCCATTTCCATGCTTGGTCGTTGTTGCGAAAACTCCTTGATATTCTGCTTGTTATCCACAGGCTCGACATTCTCTGATCGGATTCTTTGCAGAACTGCGTGGTACGAATCCCTGAGATTAATGGCGTCCTGGTTGAGCTGAATCAATAGCGGAAGTTTCTCTTCATAATTTTTCACATTGGCATCTTCTTCATCTCCAATTTTTTCGATTTGCTCTGACAATTTGATCGTTGTTGCTTCAAGCGTTTGGATTTTTGAATCCAGGAGGTCTATCACTTCCACAATTTGTCCGATATCCTGTTTCGGAATAGGACCAATCTCGTTTTTCAGTTTGCTGAGCTCATTCTGATACTTCTTCACGAATGTCGACAATGCGGTCGATTGGCTCGTGGTACTCAAGAAGTATAATTGAAGACTCATGGTTCTTCACTGAATTAGCGATCCGAAGTGAGTGATTGGAGAGCGAAAAAATTCGAAAAATTTAAAATTTTACTCAGCGTTAGAGTAAAACTCGAGCGAATTTGGTGGTTAGTATCAGTTAGTCAAGAAAGGACGGACAAGAATATTATCAAAATAAAACTCGTACCTCCTTTCTCAAAAAAGCGATCCTTGATTGTTCCTGCCACGCGGGTTTTTTAGAATTTTGGTCGATTCACCATATAATTATTTCCCTCTTCCTTGACGACTTGCGGCGTTTCAATAAACAGTCAATCTAATAACTATTTATTGCAGAAGAAAGAATATCAAAGTAAAAATATATGGGCGAATAATACGATGGGGGAGAATTTGGAGAGTAAAGGTCTCTCTTAGGTTGCAAGTGACCTGTCCCTTCGGACAGGCTGTCTGCGCTAGAAGTAAGAGACGCAGACCTAAGAAATAGAAAAAGGGGCGGGACTCATAGTTAAATAGAAAAGGGTATGATATAGGATTAGGATAGTAGATATCATACACCTGATGTCAAGTTTCGCGCTCACAATAATCGAACCCTGGCTCTAGCCCGACTTTGATCCTCACAGATTTCAAAATCCTTCAAGTCTAACAATCCTGGTTTCTACTCATTCTTATTCAAAAGGTATGTTCTCCCTATCCTTGAGTATTGTTCTGTTATTTACTGCCTGTCCCCCTCATCTCGTCTCTTTAGACTTCTAGAAACCACTCAGAGTATACTCTTGGAAAACTCTCCAGCATTGCAACATCTCTTTCTCTTCCTACACGCAACCCCTGAAACTCCTATCAATGCACTCCATTTGACACCGTAGACTCAAAGCCCAATTTCTCTTACTTTACAAATTCATTGCTGGCGCATCTCACTTTGCCTTTCTTAATACCTTTGTCACACTGTCAAATTCTCCTAGAAGACCCATGTGCTTTATCTGTCTCTCCCCCTATCTGATAACTTTTGCTTTTTTACTATTCCGTTTTGGAATGCCATTACCTACAATGTAAATACTTTTCTTTCCCCCTGACAATTTGTTATTTTACATGATTCATTAATCACCCGGTTTTTAATATTTCTTGCTCCTTTCTTGTTGTATAATTGTAGCAGTTTCTTCTTAGTCTAGTTCCTTTAGTTCCTTTAATCCCCATTGGTCTAATTCCTGTAACACCCCTCGTCCCCGATATAGTCATTTAATCTGTCCTTCCCCTCGTCATTTTTCTTCACTATTCACCTAGATTTTTCCTATTTTTTACTTGAAACTGTTTCGTGAGGGGCATGTTCAAGTCTTCTGTGAATCTTTATAGCCGTTTTTTTCTTGAAAATATAATAAATAAATAAATAAATCGTGAGAGGCTCAATCTGGTCTTAATTTTGAATACTCTCAGAAGGGAATGACCATATATTGGGAAATGATATACCTTACCCCATCTAGGACAAAACAAAAACATTACGTGCCTCTTTTGAGGTCCCAGTTAATGGCAGACACAATAAAAAAACTGTTTTAGTTGAACCACTTCGAGAAATCATAACTCGGTAAATTCAAAAACTATCTTCCCAAACTGAAGTGCTAACCACAGAATATAGACCAGGGTCACACAATAGTTGACATACTCATGTTTCCAGCGGTGTCTCCCGAAAAGTCGTAAAACTAATGGAACTTATTGAGATGTACGTTATCAGTTCTGTTCTGAAACTCAGCTTAAACCCTCTAGTCTCATGCATAAAATTTTATTTGTTTCCAGTGATCCTGAGGTTGATGAACTTTTTGACGTCTTCCTCTGTGAATAGTTTATTTTGGAAAACTGCTATCTCACATTTCATACTCAACAAGTCAACAAATAAAGAGTTAACATTAGCTACAAAAAGATATTAACACACAAAGATATTAACGACTGACAAGGAAGAAAAAGAGAAAGCTTCACGCGGTTACAAATGATGCGATCAAAGATTCTAGAAAATGGATCGGTAAGAGATATTGGGAGGTAGTTACTACCCAATTAGTGGAGGGAGAGGTAAAGAACAATTTCAAATTATGAAAGGAAAATATAAGAAACGAGGATAAAGAAGAAGGAAAAAAGTAGAAAGGAAAAACTGGAAAACTGGTGTAGCTGTGAAATCGTTTCAAAAAACCTTTGAAACTAGCTAACGTTTCACCCTATTTTCTCAAAATTTACAAACATGGATATTAACAAATAACAAATGAGAGGAAGAGAAAGAGAAAAAAAAAGTAAAAAGGAAAAAAGAAAGAGAACGAGAAGGAGGACAAGAAAGAGAACGAGAACATGAACGAGAATGAAAAAAAGTAAAAGAGAAAGGAAAAGAAAAAGATCGTCAATCTTTCAGATTTTGCCATACAAAAAAGTCAATATGATTAGATTGATGTATGACTGTCCCAATTTTTCCATCGATCTTTCTCTCAAAGTCTATGCCATTTTTGCAGTCGATTTCTTCCATTCTGTAGATATAATGAACACTGAAAATAAACATAAACGAGGCTTATAAATCTGAATCTTACTTGTACTTCCTAGGTCTTCTTTTCAAGTTTTCATCCCACACTTCATATCCTATCCCTTCCAAAATGTGCTCCCAATTCGGTGCAAGTTTAAAACCCTCTAGTCTCAGATGCATCAAATTTTGATTGTTTCCAGCGATCCAGAGATTGATGAACTTTTTGAGGTCTTCCTCGGTGAATGTGTGTTTTTGGAAAACTGCCATCTCACATTCCATACTCAGCAAGTCATCGAATGTAAACCATTTAGCATTGGCTACAAAAAGACGTGTTTGGCTCAGAAGCTGAAAAAATAGATTGTTGAAGTGAAGGCGTCAAAGTATGTCCTCACATTTCTCATTGTCAGACCAAAACCTTCCTCGACATGACACTTCAAAGTGACCCCACCTGTTGGCTTCAAAATTTGGAGTAGTCGTGATATACCTTCATTCGATAAAACGTCAGACCTTCTACCCATAATTTTGAGAAACTGACAATTTTCATAAATCAGATTCGACAATAGAAAATGAGATGTTGCAATTCGGAATGGTCGAATACTGAATGTGGTCGTTTTGTTGTTGAAAAGTTCCGATAGATAATTGAAGAGATGCATCAATTGAGAATCGATATCTTCTTCTTTTGTATCGCCATCGACGTAGCAGTTTAAGCATTTCTCTTTTTTCACACTGAAATAATTATTTTACAAACTTATGCTAGATTCTGAAAATTTCCGCTTTTAGTGAAAACTGGCGTATTTTGAGCCCTGATGACGATATAATTACGGTCTGCACAATGCCCACTGTGTGTGATGTGAGTTGATCCGAAATGATGTAAAACAAAGTTTGGCTTATGGAAGTACCCACGAAGAATTCTTATACCATTTAATGTATTTTTTGCATTTTTGTGCAAAAAATTCATTAAATTGCATTCATGAATAGAATTAAGTTGCATTAAATGGTACAAGATTTCTTTGTGGGTGGATCCATAACAGTAGACATTATAAACTTTGTTGACGCAAAATGGGTGTTACCGTACCCTAAAGTATTCAAAACTGGAAACGTTTATTATTCTGTTGAAAAAATGAAGACACCGTTATTTTTCAAAATAATCATTAGAATTCGGAGGATAGAACTTGAAAACCAGTTAAAAAAAATTTTCTTCACGGAAGTCACGAAAATGTTTATACCTCTATCGCCAGTACTGTGAGTCAAGATTACCAAATTCTTTGCTGGACCCCCTTCAACCCATTGACTTACCCAACATCTAGAAATGCGTTTTTCACAATCAAGCGTCTCATCATATGATTTTCCACTTTTTCCGTTTTCAGATTAATGACGAACTTAGAACCATTCTCTTGTTTCTCCAATACACTGATTGACCGACACTTATCGCCTTTCATCACCTGAAGTGGCCGAATTCGGAATCTCGATTGTTTGATGCAAGCGAACATTCTATTCGATGTTTGAGATAATTCAAATCTGAAAAGCTTTTTTCGATAAGTCTGCTTTTGTGAGGGGAAAAATATCCAAAAACTTCTTTGCTGCCCGAAAAAACGAGTCAAAATTGCTTTCCAGTGTGAAAAGAGTTTCAGAACAGAACTGATAACTTACATCTCAATAAGTTCCATTAGTTTTACGACTTTTTGGAATACTAGAAACGGTGTGCATAGTATTTTGAATGAGTTCATTCCAAAGGAAAAAGGTAATGGAGTTAGTGTGGAAATATGCGTGGTCACCTAAATCATTGGAAAACTAAGAAAACGCTAATTCCAAATATATAATCAGTTTTTGCCCTTGTGGCCTGGTATTCAGAAAAAAGAGGTCAAAGTTTGGATCTCTAGTAAGTTATTTCCTGCCTTACGTACAAAAAATAATTGTGCGTGTAGGTGCTACTGAGACGGTGGGGCATGGAGAATGGTGTGGATTCGATTACCGGCCATGCGAAATTTTCTGCATTTTTTAAAGGAACTTCCAAGATGCTTTAATTAGGTCTGACTTGATCTTTTTAAGATTTGAGTATGCCAGTTTACTTGTGAAAAGGAAAAAACTGAAAGAGTTTCTCAAAAAGATCATGACTTTTCGATCACCGAGTGAAGGACAAAATTATGAAATGTATTGAGAATAGGTTTTCTCAAACCTTGAAAAAATCAAGTCAAACCCAATAGATTATCTTGGAAGTTTCTTTTTTATTTTCGCATGGGTACACCGCGTCACTACCTCGAATGATGAATAACAAATTCACTAGATTTCATCTTTCCCAATTTTCACAAATTTACATATAATGGACACCACAAAACTTTTTTCTGAAACATCATGAATAACGGAGAAATGAATCACTTTAATAATCTTCAATCCAATCCATCATAAACTCCAAAATGGATCTCAAAAATAGAAAAACATGAAAATAGATTAAACGGACAATTACAGATGCTCCAAACTCAAGCCTGCGGGTTTGCCTCCCATACAGGTCTCACGGTACACGTTACTAGTTTAAAAATATTTCCCGCTTCCTTCCATGTTCATTCTAGTTGTCATAAACATGTTGGCTGATCAATAATTTGTTTGTCTGTTTTATTGGAATCGCAATTTGAAACACCGATTAAAATGATGTTTTTGAAAAAGTTTCGATTTCCTTCTGACTAAAAATTACAGGTTGGCTTGTTGATAAGTTCGTTGACAATGTAGTTTTAGTGTAGTTAAAAACCTTTTTTAAAAATTTGTTAATGTCACGGTAATCATCTCAATTATTTTCGAAATCCTGTTTTTCTGAGCGGAAGATATTTTTCTTCCGGGTCTTTTTTAGATTTGCTAGAATTTTCTGATTTTACTTCTGATTTCAAATTCGATACATTCTGAACAAGATTTATACACACGTCAATGGTACCTAAAAGCAGTCATGTGGCTCCGATGCGTGATGATATCAGTTTCAGATGTATATGTATTTGAATGTATCGACTCGGAATTAATTAGAAAGACTGAAGCGTGCACCTCGGTACCAGTTGCGTGACATTTCAATAAACAATGACTCAATGAAATTTTTCCATAAATGACAGATCTTGATGTCCCGCTGAATTAATAATAAGTAAAAGAAAGAAACATGACGAACGTCAGTGGGATAATGTTTACTCACAAACTCAGCTTTGAGTTGAATGAAATAAAGAGATATTCAACATGGAAACACTTTTCAGATCAATCGACAAGACAAAAGTTCCCGATTGCGTTTTTGTTTTGTTAACTTTACCATGTGTGACCAATATAACTTATTTCTCGATATTTTTTGGAAAAAACTCACAATTTTTGAGGTTTTTTTCCAAGCGGAAGATGTCTTGTTCAGTTATTTACTAGAATAATTCAAGATTGTTGTGACTCAGTTAATGTCATCAAATCATTCTAATCCACCGACTTATTGCTGTTTTTCCCAGCCTGGTACATCAGCTTATCAAGATTTTCAGATATAATCGAAAATTCAGCTTTAGTGATTAATTGAGTACATTGTGATTAAATTAAAAATCTGAAAATTCACATCTGTATGGATCTTGTGCTTAGTATTGCGTAGAACAAGAAGTGTAAACAATTTTGAACATCTGAAGATCTTGATAAGCTGATGTACCAGGCAGGGAAGAACAGAAATAAGTCGGTGGATTAGAATGATTTGATGACATTAAGTGAGTCACAACAATCTTGGATTACGGTATGTCACTCCTGCATAACCATTTTCTGAAATACGATCTTCCAATCAATAGAAAAAAGGATTGCGGTATCTCTCGTTAGTGATTTCACAATCTCAGCATAATCGTGGTCTAATCTCAGCATAATCGTGGTCGAATTGTCAGGATGTCAAACTTTGAAAACGTAGACAGACTTACTTGGGTTGTATGTCCTCGCGGTTCATTTCACCATTGTTTTTAATTCTTTCCGAAATCCTGTTTATCTGAGTAAACGATGTATTTCTTCCGGGTTTGTCTCAGATTTCCTAGAATTCTCTGACTCTACTTCTGATTTAAAATCCGATACATTCTGAACCAGATTTTTACACACGTCAATGGTTCCTAAAAGCAGTCATGAGGCTTGATACGTGATCATTTCAATCTCTTGAAAACTGTCACGTAGAATAATCCTCATGTGGCTCGATGCAGAATGATATTAGTTTCAGATGTTTATGTATTTGAACGCATCGACTTGAAATTAATTAGAAAGAGAAACGCGTGTTGCTGGGTACCAGTTGCATGGAATTTCAATAAACAATGACTCAATAAAAATGTCCGAAAAGTGACAGATCTTGATGTTCCGATGAATTAATTATGAATGAAATAAGAGAAAATGATGAAAATTAAAAGAAAGAAGAACAGGCCACATACATTTGGTCAGAAATTTCCACCAAGAACGCAAAAAACGCCAAAATTGTACAAAAATGTCTGTATTGGTTGAAAAGTAAGAAATTTGTAGATGAATTAAAGCGACGGGAGTGCGTCGCAAGTTTTGAAACCTTATAAAACCGAATTATGCGGGAATAACTTATCACAGACTTCAATAATCGATAAAACAACTGGAATATTACACAACTATTAACATTTCTATTTAATGCGGAATTCATTGACAACTGATTCGTATTTTGCGTCAGTGATTCACAAAATCCCAGCGTTCCAACTCGCCTTACTGTCTTCAAGTTTTCCTAAATTGATTTAAACATTATTGATACTGTTTTTGGTTTGCTCGTCGGCTTCCGTCATAAATTTTACAACGTGTGTCACTAATGCTTATCTTAATTCCATTTTACATAAAACTCTCAGAATCCGATAACAAGATTAGTGAAAAAACAATGACATATGAATGCGAAACAGTTGGCAAAAACATGCTTTCCAAGATTTTCTAATCTTTTGCAAGAGTTGTGATATGTGAACTAACAAAATGATGACATTTCATACCGATTGGAAGGGGGATAACTGTTGCAAATAAACTCAGAGCTGTAACTAAGGAATGGTCAGGTGGAGATAAGGAATGTAACTTTTATCATTGGAAAACTGAGATAATGAAAATAATGGATATCATTTTTATTGCGGAGCGTCCTACTGTAAAGTAAGATTGGGATTTCTGGATTCAAGGAGTTTGCGAAAAAATACGTGACTTTGATAATTTCTTATGTGTTGATTCTAAATTTAGAGACGATAAAAAAACAAGGAATGTCTGAAAACCAGTTCTCAGCAAGAAATAAACAATAAAAATGTACAGAATCCTCTTTTTAGGCAAAAATTGAAAAAAATCGAATATCCTGCTGAAAATTATGGCGTAAAAAGGATTTATTAAGTACCTAATTGATTTGGAGTGGGAGTGATTTTTAAACTTTTCTTCAAGAGACGTTATCTTTGTCTCGAAGTTCTAAATCCACACGTATATAGTTAAAAATAACCATCATTTCCATTTGTTTGTTCTTGGCCCCATTTCTACTCAATAGAGGAGGGCTCAGCAATAACTGAATGACATTTGTCACTTTTGTGATCTCACATCCAGATTCCGGTGGAAGGATTTAATTGACTGACATCATATCTTTGCAAAAGTGAAAACTCCGGAAGTGGTCCTTATTAAAATACCCACGGCTTTTCAGATGATGATGTCTGTGTGTTCCCTTCTAAATTCTCATTGTTCAATTTGTTTAACTCAAATACTTCATTGTCCTTCATATCCCATTCCAATCGTGGTAAATAACACATGTTACTCACTGAAATTCTCTCGCATTCTTCTCTTTTTCTTATTCTGAGTGTTTTTTGATCTTCTCACTTTTGGACTTGATCTCAAAATAGGCGTGGTCATGTTGAGAACATGATTTGTACCGAACAGCGGGCGGAGCCAATTTTCTCAAAATTTCTAATCTGAAAACGGGGCGGAGTTTAGAGTAGAGCACGAAAGGGGCGGGGCGTATTGGTATAAAAACCCGAATCTGCCCACTAATCACTCATCAGATCATCCTTCTGCCCATCTTCCTCCCTTGAAACCCCTTGGAACCCTCCCTCCGAATTCCCTTGGAATCCCTCGAACTCTCTCTACGATGAACCCCAAACTCATCTTCGCCTTCTTCTTGGCTCTCAATTTGGCCGTCTCAATCTTCGGCCTCAGCTGCTACAAAGTCAACGAATGGGAGACTTCAACGGTCCATGATCGCCATTTCTGCACTGCCTACTTCGAAATCGGAGATGGCCATGCAAGATTCGGAGGATCGGAGACTCATCCAAAGGACCTCCCAAAGACTTTCGCCTTCGATTTCCAGAAAGAAGATGACTGCCAGCTTCAAGTAAGTTGAATTACAAAAGAGACGAAAACATCTCTATAATATAAATTATTGCAGACTGACGTACCCATCATGACTATACCCGGTGAGACCACGAGCATCTGGGTTTGCATCTGCTATGAGAGCTTCTGCAACTTCCCCTTCAGCTTCGAGGAATTCTCCCGTCGAGGCCACACTCTTCGTCCATCCTTCGTCCCTTCGCTGATGCATGATGATGATTCTACCGGACACCACTAACTGCTTGCTCTCCTGGACCCCATTGCCCTCTCTCTTGTCTCCCGTCATGAATTCTCGTCTCAATGTGCACACCTGATCACATTATCACTCATTTAACCTTTCTCTGTCATTCAACCTACCCGCTTGAATAAAGCCTGTTGATCAAGCCCGTGTTTTGGTGTTGCCAAATTTCAGATGGAGAAAGCGTGAAATGGATGAATATACTTGGGGCTTCAGAAACGAGAAACAAAATGGAATCAACTTCTAAGGATTTCAGTTTTTGGCTTCGGTTTCCTCCTTGAACTCGGTCTCTTCTTCGTTTGGGTTCTCTTCTGATCTCTGATTCTTTTTCACGGGGGATTCTCTCTAATGAAAGACAAAAAGAATGAAAATGTGAAGTTTTCAAGATAAACTTCGATTACGCGTATCTTCAAGTCGGATGCAAGAGAAGGAGGACTTATGGTATGGACTGGAATAATAGAGAACACGAGCGGGGCACTATTTTTTAAAAGTTTGATTACGAATACTGAGAGGCTGGCACTAGGAGAGTCTTAAAACGGGGCATTATATTGAGAAGATTGTGTAATAGGAACAGATTCATAATTAGGATAGTTATAACTACAAATAACATAACAACCTTTACGAAAACATTCCCAGCCGTTTCGTAATACGAAACAGAGGTTCACGTGATCTGGGCCGACACTCAGCCTTCAACACCTACGTTCTTCCAGTTCTTGAATATTGCTCCGCTGTTTATTCTCCTACACCCTCTGGCTTACTCTCTCATAAACTAGAAAAATCTCTTCGATATTTCACCAGAAAAGTTCTTCAGAGGAGAAACATTCGCTACACTTTCTACCTAAACCGTCTTGAGATTCTTGACTTATACTCCCTCCGTCACCGTCGTTTTTAAAAAAGAATTGGAACCAACTATACAAACTCATACTCATCAATACAAAATTGGAAAAAAAACGTAAATTCCATATATAGAATTCAATCGCCGTAGCTTTCTATACTGTTTTCCGTTTCCACCACATTCTAATGAACTTTTTAGTGTCTAACAAATATAGTTTTATGCTGGTCCCTTGACAGTCCGCTCGTTGAAACAATGGTTTCTTCGGTGGTCAACCAAATGCCGAGTTTGGAAAATTTTTTTGTTTCTAGATGCATTGGTTTCAAAATTCAAAGATCCTAATAAGAAATTAACCGAAATTTATAGACTTTATCTTGTTCTGACATTTTAGTTTTTGGTCAGAATGTTAAAGACAAAAAAAGTATGATCCGACAATCGACAGCAGCGAGAAATCATTGTTCAGCTGGGTTCAAGCAGATTACAGAAATTTGCAATTGAATCCAAACAGTTGTTTTTTTTCACGTTTTCAGTAGTAAATGGAGTCATGTTATCAGCCTGCTTGGTTTTATCACGAAAAACATCCTGAAGATGTTCTTCTCAGTCTTGCTATAGCTCAAAGCTTCCCTCAACTTTTTCAATGCATCCTCAGCAGACTTCACACGATTTGTTCTGACGGAGAGCAGAGTCCAATTCTCCTCTCTATTTGTTGAAGTTACGGGTACTGTACTGATCCTTCAACGAGTGGAAACGTCTCTGAGCTTCTTCAAAATTAATTTCTTTCTGGACAAGATTACCCTTGCTCTCAGGAAGTTCCTCTTTCCAACGGCGAACTTGGGAGATCACTGAATTTTATGAAATCAGGTCTGAATTAGTTAAATAGATCTGTGAAACTCACAGTCCCGGACTCTTTGTAAAATGATCGATTCTATCATTGTCAGCTTGAAAATGTTCCTTCAATGCAGTGTTGTTGGTCTCCGAAGCCTTAGCTTTAGAGCGGACAGTGTATGCAGCCCTCTCCTATTTCAGGATCTTATTCATTTGATGGGTTTTCTACTATAGACAAATCAGATGGTTGAATAGGTATCAACTGGACTTTTGAATTGAATGACGTGTGGGCGTTGGCTTGGAGTAGATTTTCCAAGTGGAGGAGTCAATGGGTCCAATGCAAAAGTCGAACGTGGATAGAATCTGGAAAAGCTCTTCTTGTTGACAAATCACTCACTAAATGGCAGAATTTTTTTAAAGTAAGAAAACTTCAACTCACCCAACAGAACGATTTCCACCATGAACGATTACATGGATGTTGTTGTCACCCTAGCTGTTACGGATATCAAGACCGTTGGATCCAATACGTCCAATACCGTTGACCATGAAGCGATTGACATACCCACGCCGGCGACGACGTTCCCCATCAAGTTGGTCACAAAGAATGACAATTTGGTCTCCGAGCTGCTGGAATGTGATTGCGATGAATGCGCTCACGGTTCTCATTAACTTTCTCGACCTGTAAATAGTTATTTTTAAGAATCCCTGAGTTTGTTCATGCTGTACCTATCCCTTATCTTGGCGAATTCTGATGAAAGCAGTTCTGGTTGAGTTCCTTGTTTTCACGCTCCATAGCATAGAACGGCCTCACGCTGAAAAGCAGTCTCGCGAATGGCGGCGTCTGTGCGACGTTTTTCTCTTTCAAGCTGTAAATTGTTATTATTCGTTTAATAACTAAAGATCAGATCACTTACAAAACCAATCCATGTGAAGTTCTGAGAGTCCTATCTCTGCCGAGTCTACTGGTTTTCTATATCTTAAACGCAGCGTCTCCTGAAATTTTAAATAATGATTATGGAGTCTAGTTGGACCTGTTATATCAAACTTACTTTTGAAACACTTTTCTTCTGAAATTCGTGGAAAACGGTTTTTCATTGTTTTTCCTGGGAGTCGTCAAACTTCTTCAGATCTTTTTTTTAGCACTTCAACATGTTTTGGCGGTCTTGGCGGTATTAGAAGGTCGCAACTACATGTTTTGCACCTGGAAAAAATTTTTTTTTGATAAATGTTGTGTGATAAATTATGATAAAAAATCATAGCTTCCAAGTTGTTTTTTTAGTACAAATTTGTGAAATTTCAGCCAGCTAAATTTTGTCATTGTTACCTACATATGAGGTTTCTTTCAACGTGTAGCAAAGATGAAAATTAAAAACTTACCGTCAATCAATTTACATTTGAATCGCCGATTTCTTCTGCTATTCTCTCATCCAATCGTTATAAATAGCCGTTCCTTCAAACAAATAATTTATGAAAATATTGAAATAGTCTTCAAGATTTTCAACGACAGCAATTGAATAATTTCTTTGAAAAAAAATCAACTTTCAATTCTGTTGGTTGAAGTAAAGGGGAGAAAGAGAAAACAACCCACAACGTCAATGTGTGCGCTTGCCTGATTAGCGGGCCGTTCGGTTGTCTTGTGCACTCCCGGACACCTATATGTTGGCAGACGGTGGCCCGAGGTGTTCGATAAAGAGAAATAGTGTGTCGCATAATAGAAACACAAAGAAAATAGAGAAAAACGGCCTCGTGGTTCAGTTGCCGCATCGTTTCTTAATACTCTTCGTAACGAAGAAAAAAGAGGGGACGAATAATAAGAAGACGTAGAAGAGACGAGGAAAATAAAACACGTGAAGAAATCGAAATAAAAGACAAACGATTTGATCAAGACAACATCAATTGTCTTTCGCGAGTCACGAGAAACAAAATACATTTTTAAAAAATTTGAAAAATGTTGTTTATTCTTGTTTTGCAAATTCACAATGTCGAAAGAAACACTCCGAAAAACAAAAAAAAACACACACGATTTCGTTTAAAGTTTTCACTATTCCTCATCTTCAATAAAATAGTAACATCGCGTTACCGTTATGTAAAAATCTTCGCTCAAAAAAAAAGAAAGAAGATTATCACTTTCTACAACTTGCGTGCCTCTGTTGCGTTTTTTATTTGAAAGGAAAGAAAAGAAGTGTGAAGACGGATTGCGTGTGGGTGGAGGCGCGTTTCGAACCCGGTAATATATTAATTAAGGGGTTGGAAGCGGCAAGATGATTATTGTGGCCTTTTTTAATGACAACGTGGATAACATAGTACAAAAATCTCAATCTCTCTCAGCATGGCATTAAAATTCTCGTTTTCAGTTGACTGCAACGAGCTGAATTGATCATTGTCATAAAGTTAGTGGTTTTCTTTATGAAACATCACTAATATCCCGATATTCAAGTTTAATCTTCTCATAGACGAAGGAACACAAAAAACGCTATTAGATAAAGTTTTTGAGACAAAGAGATAGTGGCTAAGAGAGTCGATCACTCATCAATTGGAGAAACTTTTTTTTCGACAAAAATCTTTTACAGGGAATGGGAAAATAGCTTGGTTTTTGATTATCCATTAGAAACTAAAGTTTTTCTGGATCATTTTATAGGTAACCAACAATGTATCTAAAGGAAATTAGAGAAAATTTCTAAAAAAGTACACGAAAAGCAGAAAAATAAACAGTATTTTTTGTTAAATTCACTCTGTCAATATTATAAACCACATTTTCTGGTTTGGTTGGAGGGACCAACCGCTTCGTCCAAAAGTTTCGCTCCCGGGTGGGCTCGAACCACCAACCTTTCGGTTAACAGCCGAACGCGCTGCCTATTGCGCCACGGAAGCTCATGTACCCCGACAGAAAAGGGAAAACATAAAAGTGGGAAAACCGGCGAAGGGAAAAAGAAACGAAAGAGAGAAGCACCACAAGAATCAAAAGATCACCGCCACTATGTAAGAGACGCAGAATAGCTAGAGAGACCACTGTTTTCAAAAAAGTAACTCATTTAATAGAAAAGCTAGTACAGTGCTCCACATAATGATACGCCACCCTTGAAAATTTCGAAAATCTCAAAAATGAGAAATGATGAAAATTCGTCCATAACCGTATTGAAAACTCTTTATGAGTAACATTTGTTAGTTGCATAACAAAAACAAGCTTGATATAGCGAATTGAGAAAATTCCAATTTTTCAATTTTTTCGTTTTTTCCAATCCACAAAATGATACGACACTTTCCATTTTTTGCATTATTTCTTTACTTTTCTTTGCATCGATCAGATCAAAACCGTGTTTTCTGCTATTTTATTGCTCTTTACATTAATGGGTCCAAAACAATTGCCGGCCGATAATGAAAAATGCCAGATGGACCCTCAAACTGCACAGAACTCATCAACCAGTCAAATTTCAAAAGAAACAACCTGTTCGGGAGGTACACTCTGTCCATAGGTTGTGATTCCTGTAGATTATGGGGCGAAGATTATTTTAGAATGACATCCACGCTTTTGGACCGACACAAACGCAGAACCGTGCAGTTTGCTCCGAATTTAAGATCCACATGCTCTTAAAATCAATGTCAAAATGAGCTTTCTCGTGTCTGCAGAAACTTTTTATTGAGTTTTAGTTGAAAATCAGATTGGGAAACTCAGAGAAATGTGAAACGCATCGGCTATAACAAAGGTTTATCGTAATAACCTCCTAAATTTGCCAAAAACTTACAAAGACGAAACTGAAGTTGAGTGAGGGTTACGGTGACTCCTCATTAAACTGAAAACCGGCTTATTCTTTTTGCAAATCATGTCGGCATTCTCGGTATTCAACTGTGTTGTCATAATTAAGTTTTTACTTGTTGTTAATTATGATTTGAAAACCGCATTCCACTTCAATGAGCTTACCGTAACCATCACTCAACTTCAGTTTCGTCTTTGTAAGTTTTTGGCAAATTTAGGAGGTTATTACGATCAACCTTTGTTATAGCCGATGCGTTTCACATTTCTCTGAGTTTCCCAATCTGTTTTGTGCCCATAAAAGAAGGGTTAGTCCCTTTAGGAGCACAAGCCAGGCAGGGTAGACATGAAGGGTGATAGATAACGGAGAGGAAGTGAAGGGAACGAAGAGACGACGGAGATAGTAAGGAGAGACGGTGACGAGAGGACTAAGAGAGTGTGTGATTAGAAGAAGGATAGAGAGAATACTAAGTTTATAGTGATTTTAGGCCTAAGTGTATGAAGAAGTGAGAAACCTGAAAAGAGAGAGAGAACGAAGAATTGGTGGTAATTATATAGATTTATTATTGTGGTTAAAGTGAGAACGCTTGGTGATTCGCGTTGTGAATGTTATTTATTATCATATTAGAAAACATATTAAATTAGGGAAAAACGTGAGAGACGTGACAGCGGTCCGTCGTCGTTCCAACCGATCCGATTCAAACTTGCCTCCGTCGACGGCAGCCCATCTCCACGGCAAGTGAGTCGCGACGCAGAGAAATGCCCAGCAGAGCGCGGAAGCAGCAGGACAGTGCAGAGGAAAACAGAAGGAGGCGATTCCAGGGAAAAGGACGACGGGGAAGCTGAAAAGGGGGGTTAGAAGGGTGGAGCTTTGCTCCTTTTAACTGTTTGTGTGTTTAGGTATTATTATGTATCGTACACGACTTGTGAAATCAAGGGATTTCACAACACTCCCCGGGCGGGCGGCTCCGGCTAATGGAATTAGTCGGAGGAACCCAGTCCGTGTGTATTCAGACCATCCACATTGCGTTGCTTTGCATGCAGATTTTCTGGACACCTTCCTGTTAGTTCTTCATCTGCTATCATTTCACCGAGTAATGCTTCGGCTTTTGTGAAGATGTATTCAGGTGTGAGTGTTCTGTTCTCTCTTTTAGCTGCGCATTTTTGTCTTACTATAAATGGCATTCAAGCTAGGAGGGAAAGGGTGGCTTGGTGATCAAAGAACAGTGGATCTGCTTCATTTATTTGGTCATAAAGTTGCCGAGATGCTCTGAGGTTGCGAATGAAGTTCTCAGAATTATCTGATACCACTCTTACTTTTTCGAGCTCTCGGACCAGACTTCTAACGCTGACGTGGTCTAGATATACTCTATCGAGATTTTGAAATGTGATGAGGATTGCCTTTTTGGCGTCGTTTACGAGTGAACGGTGTACTGCTGCTTTTCCAGTCACTTTTTCGAGAAGGGTGTCTCTGACGATGTCTAAATCAGTGTCTCCTTGAGTTGCCATTTTGTTAAATAGCGATCTGAATTTTGGGTAGTAAGTTTTGTCTCCTGAGAATGGAGCGCAGTGTCTGAAATGATCGAAAAGTCCCTCGCTTATCGAGCTGTCCATGTATCTTTCTCCTCTATTATTGGAGTCTCTGCTGCTGTTTGTTTCCTTTTTTGGATCTGGTAGGAAGCTTTCTTGTTGTTGCTGAGACTTTGCCTTCTTCGGAGTAGAAGAATCAGTTGGCCAGTGGTTTTCTGCTGAGTTAGAATTCATTAGAAATCGTAGTTCCAATTCCTTTTCCTTTTGCCTTATCTCAGCATCTTCATGTTTCTTTCGTCGCATTGGACAGTTGAAATACTCATGCAGAAGAGATGTGCATTCTGTACACCTTCCCGTGGAGGCGCAGTAACGCATTAGCATTTCTTTACTCACAGTACAAGCTGCGAGTAGATGTCTGCCTTCACAGAGCTCGCATATAGATGTTCTCTGTTGTCGTATGGCTGCTTCGATGTTATTGTTTATCTTTGAATTTTGTTGCTGGTTGGATTCACCCACAAAGCGCGCATAGTTTTGAAGAAACCGTTGCTGATTTGAAACGTATTCATTGTTGTGACTTCGCGAGTGATTCAGGTTAGCGAATGGGTTTTGCATAGTACGAGCATCTTGTGAATTTCCTCTGTATACCGAATGATTCTGTTGTCTGGAATGTTCGGTGTGAAATAGATATCTTGTCGCGTTGTGTGATTGTTGATTACTGTAGTTGGTGGTGTTATCGAAGAGTTGTTGTACTCTTGGGTTACGGAAGTTTGTATTGAAGTAAGTGTCTGATATATTTTCGGGTGCTCTGTTAATTCCTTGGTAATGGGTATTTCTTCCCGTATTCATAAGGATCGGTGTTTCTGGTATCTGGTTTGGTTGAGAGTAAGCCGAGTTAATTTCCTCGGGGCTGGTTAATACAGCACTTGGTATTTGGTTTGGGTTGTTATGGTGAGGTAGTGGGCTGGTGATAGGTGTGGATGATACAAAGATGAGAGGTGGTGATACCTCTTCTTTTTCTTCTTGGAGGGTGGCCTCCTCGAAGAAGCGTTCCATCTCTTCCAAAATTTCTTGTGGAGAAGCTGGATCGCTTATATTTAGCTTATAGGATACAGTATACTCAGTAATGATACGAAGAAGATCGATGATGACATCTTTCTTTTTATTGAGTGATAATACAGAACTTTGGACTAATACTAAACTTAAATCTTCGGCCTCTGTGGGGTTGATTCCCGTGGCTCTAGCCTCAGACTTAGCTTTATCTATCTTAGTCCCTAGTAAACCCGGTAGCTCACCGATTTCCTGGATTATTCTTTGAAGACTTCCAGCTAGGTGAGGTGCATTTACATGATCGATTGTTGGTGAAGAGGAGATTTCCGATTCCGCGAAGTCTCGGAGTTCTTGCTGCTCACGCTGCCAGAGACGTGCACCTTGGATGACAGCGTTGCATTTCTTGACGAAAGTGGTGAGGAAGGCTTGAATTACGCCGACGTGCTGTTTCGCAGAACGAGGGGCAGAGCGACGAGAGTTCATAGCCGGGAAAGCACGAAAATCAGAAGAGATTCTGAAAAATCTGTAAAGTATTGATTAGAAAGAGGGGAAAGGTCTTAATGACCGAACGAGGAGAAGGAGAAAGGGAAAGAGAGAAAACGAAACACAGCGGTATAGAAACATAGAGGTTTTGCATCACAGAGTAGCAGTCGTCAGGTATCAATAGTTCGTATCTCGAGTTACGGTGGATTGTGTCAAGAGTTATCCCTTCTGCGCAGAAGGGCTAATGAGAGAGAGTTGCCGAAGGTTTCGTGGTGTCGACTCCACTAAACCTTGTCTCTCTGCATAGTGTTTCTTGTTGGTGTTATCCTTTAATTATTGGTAGCTGATCCTACTTTTAACCGGGGGGCGTCCATGGGCGGGAGAGGCCCAACTTTAAGAGTTAGACATCCTTTACGGGAGAGGTCTAGTGTAACATAAGAGTAAGACATGTTGACGAAGTGTTCAACTTTCTTTGAGTTTATTTCTAAACCTCGACATATGTCTAATGATAACAAACATAAAGCTAGTAGTCCCTCAGGGAGGTTGAGCCTCATACGGTGATCTACTAACAGTTTTAACAGGTTTGAATGGATATGAGTGGGGATGACACCATAGTATGTTACCGGTACTGGTATACTGAGAGGGTAGAGATAGGGGAAGGGGGACAAGGAGAGGAAAGACATTAAAGAGAAGGAGGGATAGGGTATACGAGAGAGAAGATTACTAGAAAAATTTAATAGAAGATAAAAGGATGTTGATTATTAGATGGGAAGATGTGAAGAGTGGAAGTGACTTCATCGTCCGGTTGGAATCGGTGGACGAATCGGTTGATCTGTAAAACAGATGTGTTAATTTCGGAAGCGACGTGTTTCAGTCGATGTTTTATTTCGTGCTGGGTGATTTGTCAGCGATTATATTATGTTTGGTGAATTCTGCTGTGTTCTTTATCAGCAGTTATGTTCGGGTTTGGGGTGAAAGTGGACTTGAAGAGGTTTATGGCGGTTAAGAGGAACTAAGAGAATAAAGAAAATAAGGAGGAAGAGTGGAGAAGAGAACAGAGAGGAATTATGGT
Organism: Caenorhabditis remanei; assembly: GCF_010183535.1. NCBI lineage: Eukaryota > Metazoa > Nematoda > Chromadorea > Rhabditida > Rhabditidae > Caenorhabditis > Caenorhabditis remanei. The sequence goes on from NW_026526124.1 coordinate 66,656, forward strand.
AATTGGGCTTTGAATATTGTTAATTCGGGCTGGTTGATGATTGTTATTACTCGATTATTGTTGTAATCGACGGATCTGGCTAATATGTCACTTAAATAATGAGATAGTGTTCTAATAACTTGTTATTGAGAACTGATATTAAGATAATCGCTCGTTGTTACGGCTTTTTTGTGAGAAAGATAAATAATTCGGAATTTTTCTTAGCTTTTTTATCTTTTTCATATTGATTTTTTGAGAGTTTTGAAAGAAATACTTACATTGGGCTTATTCTCCTTTTGTTTTGATGTTGTTGTGCTTTGTCTTCGATGGAGAAGACTCGGTAGACATCTGTTCGGTTGGAAAAGGAGAGAGAGAGAGAGATTGTGATGAGAATAGGAAAACAGGTTGTTCGAAAAACTTGATGAGATTTTCGAGAGAAAATTATATGCGATTAAACTGCTGAGAGAAAGTGATGTTCTCTTTGAATTTCGAAATTATAGCTCTTTTTATGTTTGTTTTTGTCTATGTGTGGGGAGAGATAGGGATTAAGGTGGTAAACAGGTTGATTGAAGGAATTCGACGAGATTTTCGAGAAAAAAGGGTTTTTAGAAAAAATTATGCGATTAAACTGATGAGAGAATGTAATATTTCCGAAATTTTTTCGAATTTCGAAATATTTCCGAATTTCGAAATTATTGCTCATTTTTAAATTTTGAAAACTACTGTAGAGCGTGCGCCTTTGAATGTTGTTGCGTCTGTTATACACTTATGCGTTGTTCATACATTTGTGCTTTAAGGAGCGTCTTGTGCGTCCAAGGAGCGTGCGCGCTACGCACTACTATCACACGATGATTATCGATTAATTGAAGGGGATATTTGGAGATGATGCGTGTAAAGATGAATGGGAAATAGTGTGTAGAATCCATTTTCAGAACGATTTTTAGAAATTCAGAGTTTTATGTCCAATGACGACGGATATAAGCAGAAATGAATGGTTTTCGGAGTCTATTTTGACAGCGCACTTGTGGTGGATGTGATATTACGAAGGGATTCGAGTTTTCGGACTAGTTTGAGACTGTTTACTGTGTCTGTCTTGCTGAGCGTTCTGAATGGTTTCTGATGGTTACTGTGAAAGAGGAATAACGTCTTCTGCTTTGGAGTATTGGTTCAGAAGGAATGTGAATGAGATGTTATTAGCACGATGAAATTTGAATTTTTATGCATATTTTTCTGATTTTTAGTGATTTGTAACGCTAATTTTAACGAAATTCTGGCGTATTTGATTGCTTTTGCTATCGATTTTGCTCTAATTGCTCTATAATTTAAGTTTCTCATGAATAAGTTTGAAATTTGGATGTGCGACTGAGATTTCGGTATTTTTAGCGTTAATCGCTCATTTTTATTCGAAAATAGTCATTTTCTGGCTGAAATTGTGGTATTTCAGTTTGAAATGCTTTCGCTTTTATTTGGAATAGTTTAAAGTTACATTGTTTTTGGTGAAAGATGGTGATCGGGGGTGCTTTTCCGATAAAGGTGAGAGGATATCGATTTTTGCAGTGATGCAATTTTTTGATTTGGGTGAATGATTCACGTCAGTGATGACGGTTCAGTGGTATGCTCGAGTTCGTAAAAAAGGGAGATGCACCATTTTGTGCCCATAAAGGAAGGGTTAGTCCCTTTAGGAGCACAAGCCAGGCAGGGTAGACATGAAGGGTGATAGATAACGGAGAGGAAGTGAAGGGAACGAAGAGACGACGGAGATAGTAAGGAGAGACGGTGACGAGAGGACTAAGAGAGTGTGTGATTAGAAGAAGGATAGAGAGAATACTAAGTTTATAGTGATTTTAGGCCTAAGTGTATGAAGAAGTGAGAAACCTGAAAAGAGAGAGAGAACGAAGAATTGGTGGTAATTATATAGATTTATTATTGTGGTTAAAGTGAGAACGCTTGGTGATTCGCGTTGTGAATGTTATTTATTATCATATTAGAAAACATATTAAATTAGGGAAAAACGTGAGAGACGTGACAGCGGTCCGTCGTCGTTCCAACCGATCCGATTCAAACTTGCCTCCGTCGACGGCAGCCCATCTCCACGGCAAGTGAGTCGCGACGCAGAGAAATGTCCAGCAGAGCGCGGAAGCAGCAGGACAGTGCAGAGGAAAACAGAAGGAGGCGATTCCAGGGAAAAGGACGACGGGGAAGCTGAAAAGGGGGGTTAGAAGGGTGGAGCTTTGCTCCTTTTAACTGTTTGTGTGTTTAGGTATTATTATGTATCGTACACGACTTGTGAAATCAAGGGATTTCACAACAATCTGATTTTCAAATAAAACTCAATAAAAAGTTTCTGCAGACACGAGAAAGCTCATTTTGACAAGAGCATGTGGATCTTAAATTCGGAGCAAACTGCACGGTTCTGCGTTTGTGTCGGTCCAAAAGCGTGGATGTCATTCCAAAATACTCTTCGTACCATAATCTACGGGAATCACAACCTATGGACAGAGTGTACCTCCCGAACAGGTTGTTTCTTTTGAAATTTGACTGGTTGATGAGTTTTCTGCAGTTTGAGTGTCCATCTGGCATTTTTCATTCGGCCGGCAATTGTTTTGGACCCATTAATGTAAAGAGCAATAAAATAGCAGAAAACACGGTTTTGATCTGATCGATGCAAAGAAAAGTGAAGAAATAATGCAAAAAATGGAAAGTGTCGTATCATTTTGTGGATTGGAAAAAACGAAAAAATTGAAAAATTGGAATTTTCTCAATTCGCTATATCAAGCAATCATTTCTCATTTTTGAGATTTTCGAAATTTTCAAGGGTGGCGTATCATTATGTGGAGCACTGTAGAATAAAACAGAAGAGTTTTGGAAAAGTATATAACGCAAACTGTTTATTTAGCCAATTTCAGAGTCACAGACTTTCCGGGTCAATCTCCACATAAAAGTTGATGTCCATAAGACAGTAGGTAACACAGTCAGCTTTTAACCAATTAGCTGACCATAGCAGTGTATGAGGGAAAATAATGAATTGGCGGGTTGAGACATTTAGGAATGGTAATTTCAGGCAAAAATATCGTATGAATCAATTTCATTCGTTTTAAAAGACAAAAACACAAATTACAATAATATGTATTGAAATAAAAATAATACAAGTAGTTTGAAATCTTTGAATTTGTAGAGATGCTGAAGTACCATGCTTCCTTTCTCTGACTATCACTGGCACAACTACGATTTGGAGTTCAAATCCATTTCACATCTTTTTTTTCCAGTTTTGGCACAATAATTGATTTTCCAGCCACTGGCATCCAGAGATAACGACGCTGTTGATTCACAAATCTTCTGTTTCTTTTTCTTTCTGGACAATCACACTGAAAATAAATCGTGATTGGTTGATGCTCTTCTTTTTCATGCTGGTTTTTGCTTTAAACCAACTCACAAACATGCAGCAGCTTAAGTCAATAAAAAAGTGAACAAATGAGAACAAAAATATGAGTCATTTACAAGAATTTGATGAAAAATATCAAAGTTGACTTTTGAACACATTTGAAAATTATCATTTTCACTTGGCTACAAAAACTCAAGTAACCCTTTTTTATATAGAAAAAAGCTTACCTGGTAGAATAAAATCAAAATGTACGAATATTCAGAAAAAAGCAATAAGAATTTCAAAAAAATAGATGAGAAAAACGACACTATTCCGTTAAGCATCGAGAGGGAAAATGAAAACTGATTCAATTTTCATTCGACCAAAAGTACAGTTTTCTCTTTGTCTCGTTTATCTATGCAAAACGACACGTCAGCTAGAATAACAATTGCCAGCACTAGATGCTTGATGTTTCATCAATAGCCCTGGACGTCCCTTTTTTCGAAAGTAGACAGAATTTGCAGGATGATAAGAATTGAATATACAGAACATGTCTTGTCGATTTTAGATGATCCTTAAAAAGAACTGTAAAAACATCTTTTTTTCTTGAAAATGGGATCTGCTCTCAAAAATGGACACTTTTTGAGATCAGATCTCAACTTTGAAAAAAAAAAAACTAAAAACTGGATTCAGCGTTGTTCGACGTCTTGTTTATTGTGAGATAAAGAGATGAACCAAAAACATACAGAAAAAGTATAATTGCGTAAAATCAGAACTGGCAAAATAAATACATCCAAAAATTATGGTGAAAAACCTTCCAGTAACTGAAAGGAAAACCATAGCGCAGTGTTAATTTGCCTATCCAATAAAAGAGTAATACATGCATAAATAAACGAAAATGATATGAGTTTCTTTGACATTTGATCACCCTCAGGAATTTTACTATTTCTATCGTTTTAGAGACTCCATTTTCAACAAAAATCATGATGAAAAACTTCATATTTGTAAAAAACAGATTCTTCTATTTTGAAGGTTAAAATTTTTGCGAAAGAATAAGAAACTGCTCACTTTTTGAGCGTCTCAATAGTTTTTCATTTTGATAAACATCAAAATGATTCAGATCTTTAGAAATTACTTCAAGAGGGACCAAATATCAATGAAACGCATTGTAGATGTGGATCAATCATCGAAATAATCTGGATTGATTGGAACGCGGACATTGTTGACGTAGAGCTTGTGTATTATTCCAATCCTGTAAAATAGCATGAATATTCAAAATATCTGTGCATAAGTGTATTTTTATCTGTGTATCTGTGCAATCGGAATATTTATGTGGACTCACAAATAGATATAATGATGATTAGTTTTTCAGTGCGATTGTTCATCCAACTACCCAAATAATGAACTCACTCGATGTTTCCGCTACCGATGGCCACAATTTTGCACGGCGTTCCTTGTGGGCCAACGGTGAAGGAAGTGACAGTTTCATCATCGAGAAACTCCCCCTGAAAACCGTTTTTGATTATTACAGATCAAACTTTAATAAAAGCAGTGTCATAAATGTGAAACGTCATACTTACGGTAGTTGGGACAAGAACGCCATTTGCGGTTACGTCCATTGTGCTTTTATCTGTAGTTTGCTAATTAAATAAAATCGCTTTGAGTTCACAAACCAACCTAAATCAACTTGCCACTCAACTGCATTAATAAAAACCTTCCATGATTGCCAACGTCGGTGGTGTTCCTTTTTATAATCCTTCAGTAACTTTCCGTCAACCTGAAAACATTTTTTTTTGAGGTGGTAGTAATCACTTCTCGGAATCTCACTTTTAATGCGTACATTAAAAGCGTAGGATCGGCGGCCTTCACCATGACTCGACATTGAAGAGTTTCCACTTGGAATGATGCTTTTCCAGTAATTTTGTATTGTCCTGTTCGGAACAATTCCTGAACGAAAACACAAATTATATTTCACAAAAATGACAACAATATTCTATCTAATCTTAGATTTTCATTGATATAACTCCTGAACTCACATTCCCATCAACACGAAGAACTCTGACTCCAGTTCTCTCTCCGTGTTCGAATTCGACAACATGAACTTTAGATTTGATTGGAATTTTCCACAAGATCACATCTTCTGAATTGGACATAACGATACCAAACGTCGAGACAACTAAAAATGTTTTCACAGATAAAAATGATCAATAAAACCTTTTTTTTAAAGCTCTCTTTCAATAGTAGATAAAAGAAAACGTAAATAATAACAGAAGAACTAGTTTATGAAAACAATGAAATATTGAAATAGCATCTTGTTGCTCTACTTATCGGGACAGCTTATCAACAGAAAATGACACGAGGGCACTTAGAGAAGAGAGAAAATGAAGAGAAAATGTGAGCACATATTAGGTTCTTGTCATAAGGCTTAATTATAGACGCGTTGTTTTGAAGTCTCAAAAATTAGTAATACTCAAACAACACCTTATTAGGTATGTAGTATGATCGATACTCACACTTTGCGCCTACCCGATTGTCGGGACCCCTAGATTCTCTAGAGTCTCCGGTAAATCGGTGTATAAGGGTTCAGTGGTATTTGTTGTTTATTAGGAAGAATAAAATGTAGTAGAATAAAATGGGGTGAAAAAGGGGGAAGAATGCGATGGGGAAAGGTAGAAGAGGGAGTTTTGGACGGGGGAACTCTTTGCTTCAGGGAAGCGCTAAATCATACCAAAGTACAGAATACAAGAGTATTTATAGTCAAGAAGACCGGTGCCTAATTGTTGCCAAATTGTTGCGTTGCCAAGGCCATCCTTCGTCCTCAAAAAACCATAAGAAGGTAATTGACGTGCCGATGCGGGAAAGCAATTGAGGCGAAACGAGAAGGTTTCGCTTGAGTAGGTGGGAGGATAATTACTTCAATAGATGGAAGGGAGGGCACGATTCGGAGGAAAGTGAAAGTGGTTGAAGATGGAAAAAATGATGCAACAATTATAGAATAATTATGGAACAATTATAAATCGCGTCCGCTGGGCGCGACACTCCCGGGCGGCAATGATTGTGTGATAAGAGATAGAGCAAGAAAGAGTGGAAGGAAAAACAGCTGACTGGGGAAGAAAGGGAATTGAAAAAATGGGGAAACTTGGGGAATGCTTTTAAGAAAATTACATAAAAAGTTTCAAGGAACTGGGGAAGATAAATGTGATATAATAAAAATACATAAAAGAAAAATGGCGGATTTCCGTCATCTTCCGGCGCCTACGCGATCGAGACGGCGGGTATAAAAGAGCTACTGTATTTTATTTTATCATCATTGGAAATGATTTTTTCATATTTCTTTCCGCTGTTTATTCTGTTTTCTATTTCTATTGAAGGTTCGGTTGTAGTACCGAAATGGCTCTTACAGGAAAATTGTGGGCCGTGCCGTTACTGTGTTGGTCTTGATGGGTTGGTTGTTTTGTGGTGTAATCTTTTTTAATGATTCGATATTTTTTCAGGTATCCTGAACCTTATTTCTGTGTTCTTACTCCAACGGAGATTCCGTGTTACATCAGGATTGAGTTTTTTCCGTCTATCGCGGAGGATTGTAAAGTTGAGACAACGACTGAGTCATCTTCAACTCCAACTTCTACTACTGAACATGAGACTGTTTCTGTTTATTCGAGTTCTACCATATCTGTGACAGATTCTGCGAAATTTTATACTCCAACAGTTTTCGATGTGACAGTCACTCCACTTGGGATGACTGGGTGTAATTGTCCTTCTTGTGATTCTTCATATTCTTTGTATGTATATTTGACGTTTGTGGTCACTCTCCTTTCCTTTTTCTTCATTTTGGGAATGTGTTATAGGGTGCATTGTCGACAATAGGGGTATAATGATTTTGACCTAGTTTTATATTTAAAGAATACTAGATTTTTCGATAATTTTGTGAAATTATTCTTCGGTGAATGGAATTTTTCATAGTCATAAAATGTTGCGAACGTTAATTGTTCTGTGTTGGATTTTTAGGTCAGAAAGGGGCGGGCCGTTATATGTGCCTGCTAGGGTACAAAAGGACGTGGTCTTCAACGAGAATGTTCATTTTTGGATTTTGTTATTTTTGGATTTTTGTTAGTTATATTTACCTCTTTTTCTTTCAGTCTTTGTCAACCTTCATTCTTCGAACACCATGAACAATTCTGAGTCTCCACGTCATTTTCTAAACCGCGAGTGTCCGCGGTGGGATCCGAGGAACAACATCCCGCTCGTGAACGACCGCCTGGCTTCATTCGGAAATCTATCTGTCTCCTTTTTACATCGTCCGTCTCGTGACCCAATCCTTGGGAAAATTGTGATTGAACGATTCAAGTAAGTAATTCATTTTATATGTAAAGTTTTCATCTCATTTTGTGTTTGCAGTGCGATGGACGCCTACTTCTGGTATCGTCGATGCAAGAAGTGGATGTCAATCGAGGACTACTTCCTTGTGCATTATGGGTACGATGTCCGATACCCTAAGGGCTACGTATGCCGTTTGCTGCCGGCCGAGTACGAAGAGGGCGACTGTGAGGTTACCTCTGATAATCTCTTCCCCCTAGAGGTTTTGTTAATTAACCATTAACCTCTAGATAATGTTTATTCCTATTTTTATTTTTGGCACTTCCCTTGTCTCCAAAAATTACTAGAATTTTGTCTCAAAAAAAATTTTGCCAATGTGCCAAATCAAACCCAGATATTCAAAATAATGTCCGAACATTTCCTTGTTTCCAAAAGTTTTTCCCGAATTCTTGTTCCAAAAACATTTTGCCAATGTTCCAATACTAAATGCTCCTATTCTCGTGCACCGAAAAATGCCGTTTTGTATCCAAAAAGGATCAGCCTTTTGTCCCAAAATTTCACAGAAAAAATACTCTTTCTTTCCTCCTTTTCCCCTGCAAATATATACTATTTGTCTTTGATTTAAAATTCAAAATAAATGTATTTATTTGCAACTCTGTTCTGTTATTTTATATTACAAGGCCAAGACAATGTATCGCGTAAACAATGCGAATTATAATTTGAGGCGGAATATATGGGGAAAGTCTTATGTGACTAATAAGAATGGGGGCCTTGTTGGGGTTAATTACTAGAGTTGTTTAGCTGCTAGCTTTGAGGAAGCCTTGCGAAGTGCCGATTGCCAGTTCTTCTTCTCCGATATCCGCCTCGTGGCGAGGAGACGCGTCGGGTGTAGTTGACGGGGTGGCATTGTCACAGATAGATTTGTGGTGGATTTTATATCTAAAGACGTTTAATGTGAATTTAGATTGAGTTCAAATTATTTACCTATTCTCGCACGCCTTGCGAAGGCATAGGATGTTTTGGTTCTTTAAAGCTCTGCATGCTGCGGGGTGGTGCCCAGCATGAGTGAGGCAGATCTGGCATATCTTCTTTTTCAATGCAATTTTCACCTTGTCCTTTTGTTTGATGGAGCGACATTCAGATGTGTGATGGCCTTGTTGGCAAAATCTGCACTTTGCTGGTGGTTTTGGACCACGTTGGAGATCACGATTTGCTCTATCCGTGATAGATTTCAATTGCCAGGTGACGGCCATGCGCTTGGCTTCTTCATTGATTTCTTGGCTCAAATCGGAGTGAGGGCGTTTGGCCATGATTGATTGGAAGTTGGAAGTTGTGGGAGGGGTGAAGTCTGTAATAAGACATATATCATTTTTGGTATTTGTTAAGCGTATACGATAATTGAACGGGTTGAAATAGTTCCGGTAAACTTGAAAAGTATTGAAAAAAGTTTAAAATATTCTCCTTCGGTATAGTTCAGGACTGATGAGATCGGTGCAGTTTTTCTTTCTTGATTGGTTTAATATCTTCCTCTTCCGAGGAAGCGTATTGCGGCTGGTAAGCAACACATATACATTATTATTGCCAAGGCAATGACCATCAGGATTGATGTGACAATTGAAACTGCTCCTCTGTAGATCGCATTGAGGGCGACATAGAAGTCTGGTATGTGGAACGGATGTATTTCTGTAATACTTTTCTCTGAGTTTAGAACTTGGTTGAGGTATTCAATCAGGGAGGTATGTGCTACGAACACTAAAGATCCTTCAATTTTGTAAGAATTGTTCTGGTTTCCACAGACTACTGTGCATACTCCTACAGGGCTTGATTGATTAAATTTTCTATGTACCTCATTTACTATTCCTTTCTTATCGCAAGTCAAAATATCGACAAATTCACTATTATCGCAGCTTAACTTAGCGTGGGTCGGTGAATCAGATTTACACGTTACATTTTGAACTGCTCCTCTAAGACAATTGTAACAGCCGGTAAACGGTGTTTGCTTAGGGATAGTGCAATCAATTTTTGATTCAATTACGTTTGTGTCATAAATTTGATCCATGACAATTTGAACATGAAGTTTGTTATGCTTCATTTTTATGGTCGGAGTGTTATCGGGTGTAGTGCTCAAGTGATATCTTTCGGTAATGATTGGTAGATTATGGTCTCTATCTTCTACAATTTTATAAAGATCGGGAACCTTACAGTTGCATACTGCTTCGGCTTCTGCCGTATGACAGTTACAAGTCTCTCTATAACTACATTGACCGGTGTCACTACATTCTAATGGGAAGATTTCGTTAGTTATAGAAGCTAAAGCAACTTTTTCTTTGCTTTGGATGAATTTTTTGCCTAGGACTGCCAATCCTGATTCTTCTGAGACTTCTAATAACTTGATTTGTAATCTTATCGATTGGTTTTGTTCTCCATATTTGAAATTCATTTTATAATCTTCTCCTTCTTTAATCAAAAATACTTGTTCTACTTCTCTGTTATCAACGTTTAATTTTGCTTGGAAATTAATTGCGTTTGACCAGGATTCACAAGAATAAATTTCAAATCTATCGTCTGTGGTTGGAACTGCGTAAGTTCGGTAGAAAAGACAACCTGGGGTTGGGAGGAGACATTTACAAAATAGTCCTCCGCAACTGGTGGTGCAATATGTATTGCCAGGGTATTTGTTTCCTTCTGGAAATTCTATCAATTTGGAATTGGTTCCAATGTCTAGACATTTTCTATCAATACATTCTCCCATTCCGTGGCATCTTTTAGAGCTATCTGCGTGGACGGTTACGTTTTTGGTATAAAGAATGGGTCCTTTCTGACATTTCCTAAAGTTGTAGGCTACGGTTAGTTTAAACTTTGCAATAACATTGTTTTTAGAAACGACTTGAAGACATACTGTTTTAGTTTGAGGTGTAAAAAATATATCTTCCGTTTTGTCTATATGACATATGCCATTCTCATTACATGTAACTTGGTCGTGGGTGATGGGAAAGGTTTCATCGCATGCGTCAGCTGATACTGACACAATTAATGTGAACATTATAGCTAATGTTACTATTCCTAATGATGGTGGGGATGGAGTTCGAGATTCAGTTTTTTGAATTCTCATTACTTCCTGTCCATTTTCTACTTCAGTAGTTATTTCAAAGGTTCGTTTTCTAGGTCTATCTAAGGATCTTGTTCTGGTTGTTAACCTGGGTTGTGTATTTCTGAAAGGTGAAATACCTTCTCTCAGGCTACGGATGACCATAGCACGTCTATTTTCTCTTCTTAAGGGGACCATTTCCAATTCTTGTGGAGTTGGCTGGGTAGTACAACATGAAATTATGTATCTAATGCTATTGATCACCAATCTAGTGATTCCAGAGATTATTCTCCATATAAAACTTATAAGAGCTCGGAAAAAGAGTGATAACTTTTTCAGTTGACACAGTGTGAATGCTATTTTCAGTGGAACGATGATTAATATAATTGCAATGGTTATGGAGAGTTTTGGGTGACATTGGGAGTTTACCACAAATCTAGTGCAAAAAATGCAATTATAATATTTGTCTAATTTCCAACAAAAGTCCGCGGGAGGGCATTCTTTTTCTATTATTACAAATTTATCTCCTATTGGTTTTTTCCATGTAACCTTATGCTTATGTATGGTACTTTCTGGTGTAAGCCAAAGTTCGGTTATTTTTTCTTTAAGAATGAGGTAACTTCTACAGTGCTCTTCGGTGCAAACTACATGTGTTTCGTTAGTTATAGACTCTTCGTTAATCAGATTAACTCCTTTTTTAGTACATTCTATTCTTGACTTACTGTCGTGAGGTTGGTGAAAGTTGATGTGGAAATCACTTGTCGTACTTGGTGTAGCTTTTGTAGTTGTAGTTGACGGAAGTTGTTTTGCGTTTTGGCTCGGTGTGGGTTTGGTGACGTTTTCGGCAGATCTCTTTTGACCTTCAGGTTTTTCGAATTGTCTATCCACAACGTTGCTTAGTGCAGGATGAAAATCTCCTCTCAAATTTTGGTCAAATGGCATGGTCGTAGTCGAGGGTGGTTTAGTTGTTGTGGTTGTCTCTCTTGCTACAGTAGTTTTTGGCTGGGTTGTGATTGGCTTGGTGATTTTTTCGGTTGTAGTTGTAGTTACCGTTGTAATTGGCGGTTGTTGTTTACTTGTAGTAGTCATTTGAATGGTTGTTGTTGATTGTGTCGTAGAGACTGTTGTACTTACTGTAGTTGAGACTGTTGTAGTTGGGGTTTCAGTTGTGGTTTTCTTTTGTTTTGTTGTAGTAGTGCTGGTAAGCGGCGTGGTTTCCGTTGTTGAATTTGGCTGTGGTGGCATGGTTTGGTGAGGTACTATTCCTGGTACTTTTGCGAATGGATCTTCTGCTGGGGTTGCTGAGGCTGTAGCCAGTAAGCATAATGCCAAAATCATTGATGGGTATTTCCAAAAACTCATTGGAGAGTTCTTTTTTATCGACATTCTGCAATTATTTACCAATTTGGTTTTAATTTTAACTTGCTTTTCAGTAACGTTTTCATTTGGTTCTTCAACAATAGTTTTATTTATGTTACGTGTCAGGAAACTAGCTATTGACTGTTCAGGTCTATCTTCTTTTTGTTTTACTACTTCTGGTAGCTCTGGTTCGACTTTATCCGTGGTTGGACGGATTTCTAATGGGATGACAAGTTGTAATGGTCTTGTTACTTCTATTGTTTTTCCTGCTTTATTGGATTGAATATTACGACTCTTTTTCTTGGTCGTAGTTCTTACACGTACTGATCTAATTTCGCCATCTCTACCTTTTATAAGTTCAGTAATTATTCCGGTTTTCCATGTTTTACGATTCGTATTTTCCTCTTTCAAAAGTACAACTTCTCCTATTATAGGTTTCACTAAATTAGAAAAGGCTCTATTTTGCTGAGAGATGGTTTGAAAGTTTTTGTTTTGTTGTAAATAGTCTCTATGAAAGACTTGCCAAAATCTTTTAACGTGTTGGCTGACTTGCCGGTAAAGGGATGAATACTCGGAGTACTCGTCTCTTAGTTTATCTTCATCAAAATAAGGAAAACAAAGTCCTGGAGTAACAATATCAATAGGTCTTAGGACTTTCCAGTCTTCATTATCTTCATCAATGTAAGTTATTGGTCTTCTATTCACTAAACTTTCGCATTGAATCATAATAGTTTCTAGGTCTTTAGTCCTGAATTCTTCATCGCCTAAAGCGTGTTTCAGTGACTTTTTTGTCAGTCCTACTAGCCGTTCAAAGAATCCTCCTTGCCATGGAGATAATGCAGTATTAAAATACCATTTAATTCCTTTACTAGACATTTCTTTATCAAGAGTGCTAATTTTCTTATTTTCTTCTTGACTTTTCCTATTTTCCAGTTTAGCAATAGCTAGTTCAACGAGAAAATCGTTATCTTTCGTTGAACATTTATCTAGGATTTCAGCAGTCAATTTGAAAGTTGCTGCGTTATCGGAAGTAATCGTATCGGGATATCCTCTACGACTCATAAATCTAGATAGTGCTAATAGGAATTCATCAGTAGTTAAATCTCGGACTAATTCTAAATGAATAAGTCTAGTTGTTGCGCAAGTAAAAAGTGCAATGTGAGATTTTTCAATTTCAGTAGAATTTCTTCTTTGAGTTTTTATGGGTCCCATAAAGTCTACTCCTATATGTTGGAATGGTCTACATTCCGTAGTACGACGTTCTGGGATTTTTCCTGGGGGAGCATCACGAAAACTATGATTGTTATTCTTTCTACAGAGTGAACACTTTTTCAACTCTTTTTTAACTGCAATTTTCCAACGGTTTCCAGCGTACTTTTCTAGAATGGCTCCTAAAGTCGTAGCTGGTCCTGCGTGTAAAGTATCCTTATGGATTTTACGAATTATTATTCTTGCTAGTTCAGACTTAGTATGAATAACAGGTTTCAATGGGAGGTTATGTGCTCGAAAGTGTTGGTAGACAATTTTATCAGATTTGATTTTTCCGAAAGGTTTAGTTACGAACTTATTTTCTTTTTCATTAGGTAAAATTTTGAACAATTTTTGGTTATTTCTTATCAAAAGTTTTTCAGAAATGTGAAGTTCTTCTAGCATTAGTTGGCTACTCATGATGGATTTATTAGCCTCAATTTCAGGGATGTTTAGACCTAATAATGTTTGATTCTCAGGTTTAAGTTTGTTATAGATTCTATTCTTGAGAAATCTCAGTATGTAAGCAGCTATCCTTTTGGATTTGTCAAAATTATTGAATTTTTCTAAATTTATGATTTCGTTTTCTTTCTCTTTCAAATTTGGTTCTGTTTTAGTAACTAGTGTTACGTAACTTTCAGTAATTACTGGGACGATCAATTTATTTTCTGGTTTAGTACTAGGGTACTCGGGATGATTCTTATTAGCTAGCCAAGATGGTCCGTTGAACCAATTTGTTTCTTTTAGTTCAATTTCGGAATTCGATCCACGTGTTATGTGGTCTGCGGGGTTTTGATCAGTAGGAACGTGAGACAATGAAATTTCGATTGTCGAATTTTTACTTTTTATGTCTTGTAGAGTTGTCCAAATCTCTCTAGTTCTATTTTCTACAAAGACTGGTTGTTTTTCTCCTTTTGGAGTGGAATGGTTTTTAATCTGAGCTAAAGCTATAGATGAATCCGAAAATATTTCAATTGTATTTACTGTAATCTTCATTTGATTTAGAACATATTTCAAGAGTCTCACACCTATCAGAATTCCTAATAATTCAAGTCTAGGTATAGTTAAAGTTTTTATTTTTGGTGCGATTCTTTGCTTTGCAATGAGAAGATGGGTATCAAACTGACCTTCTTCTCCTTCCTTTGTTGTTTTGAGGTACACGCATGCACCATATGTCGTTTCGGATGCATCTGTGAATATCGCTATTCCGACTGGCTCTTCCTTTTGGTAGTCGATATGACGTCTAAATTTCAACGATGAGTTGTCAATTTTCTTGCGGTATTCTATCATTTTTAAGACGGTTTCTTCATTGACAATGTCTGTCCATTTTATGTTGTGGTCAGCAATGCTGCTGATAATCAATTTACCTTCGAGGTATAAAGGTGCAAAGTATTGCAAAGGATCAAAAATAGTTGCAATTTCGCTTACTATTTTGCGTTTATTCATTCTCGGAATTTTGTTTACGTTATATTCAAAGGAAGGTTTTCTTACTTGCATAATATCGCTTTCTAGGTAATAGTTATAACCTAGAATCTTAATGTTTTCCTGATTTGTTGTTCTATCTTCTGGGTTAATGAAATTTTCTGGGCAGTTGACACTAAACTCCCGGATGTTCATACCTATTTGTTTAAAATAGTGTTTTGTTTGAGTGTATAACTCTGGTAATTTCTCAATTTCGTCTGTTGTCATGAACATGTTATCTACGTAACACATATTCTCAATAGCTTCTATCAGTTCTTTAGGTGCGTTGGAATGTTGAATTCCATAAAGAATTGCCATAGACAAAAGATACGGAGAACAATTAACTCCGAATGGGAGGTTTGTGAAACGCATATGTCTAATGTTGTCATTAGAAGGTGGCATGTTAGGATCCTTAAGCCATAAAAATCTTAAGGCATCTCTATCTTCTGGATTAACTTCGACTGCATGGAAAGCTTTCTCAATGTCTCCACTGAGAACGTATTTTCCTATTCTAATTCTTAGAAGTATTCCTTGTAAGTCAGGAATCAAGGATGGTCCTTGATGCAGAGCGTTATTCAAGCTTATTTCGCCTCGCTTTTTACTGGAGGCATCAAAGACAGTTCTGACTTTAGTAGTATTACTATTATTGTTGAAAACGAGTTGATACGGGATGTAAAAGCCTATGTTAGGATCGTTATCAATCTCTTCGATGATACTATTATTTTCCATGATTTTGAAATTTTCAATCAAATTATTCCATGCTTCTTTTTGAGAAGTGGATGAGTATTGTTGCTTCAGTCTACAAAAGGCAACTTCTTTGTTATTTGCTAGTTTTTCTCTCTGTCCATGTTTCCATGGAAGAGCGACTATCATTCGCTTAGTGTCGTTGTTTATTTTTACGGTTTTTTCAAAATTTTCGATTAAATCTTGGTTAGTTGGTTCGCTGGTTTCTTCAGTGATACCTATATTTCCTAATTGAAAATATTCTTCGAGGCTTGTTTCTGGGAAAGAGTCTTCGTTTACTCTTGTCATAAGTGCGTGAGTCAGAGTCACGGGTTTTTCATACTTGCCACAAATAAGTGGTCCTAAATGAGTTGCTATCATAAATCTACCTGATGGCAATTTTTCTTTTGCTTCATCAGCCATTAGATTCCAAAATGTATCACATCCTATAAGTGCGACAGGTGCCTCTGGTTTTGTAATATTGATGGTTTTATAATTACCTTCTTCAAGGTATTCTCTATCTTCTTTAGTCAATTCGATCGGGTTAAAAAGATCGGTTAATTTGGGGACAGTGAGTGCTACAACTCTTACAGAAGTTATATCATCTCTATCTATTATAATATCGAATTCTACTTTATTAGAAACTAAAGTAGACTTGTCTTTGCCAAAGACAGAAAGGTCGATTTCAACGTTTTTCTCAACTATTTTCATATTTGCCCTATTTGCATAATCCTCTAATATGAAGGATTGGTCTGCTCCCGAGTCTAGTAAGACTGGGATAGTTTCTATACTCTCATTCACGTAAATTGGCGCGTTTGCTATCATTAGCGATGTGTGATGTGATCCTACTTGGTATCCACTCACTTTATTTGAATTTTGGTTTCGGTTTGGTGCTGACTGACCTTGGTTTCTTTGCTGTGTTTGCCCTTGTGGTTGGTTCCATTGCCCTTTTTGTTGATTCGATTGCCCTTGTGGTCGGGTCCCTTGCCCTTGTTTCCATTGTGGTCTCTGATTTGAGTTTGTGAAGTTTTGCTGCTGGCGATTTCCATTTCCGTTTTGGAATCCTTGGTTTGAGTTTCTGTAATTCTTCTGATAAGAATTCGATTGAGAGTTCTGAGTTTTGAATGAGTTTCCGTTTCTATAGTTTGAGTTTGAGTTTCTGAAGTTTGAGTTTTGAGAGCTTGTGTGATTGTTCCTAGTCAGGTTTTGATTTTTCGGGCAGATTGACATGTTATGTCGTGTGTTGCATTTTCGGCATGCTGGGGTTCTACAGTCTTGGGATCTGTGTCCACTATTCATACAATTAAAGCACAATTGGTTGTTTTTGATGAATTCTCTTCTATCATCAAGTGATGCGACTGTTTTACATTCGTTTGTGGCGTGATTGTTTCTCTGGCAATACTTACATTTTCTTTGTGTTTGTCTAGGATTTGCGTTACTTTGTCTTAGGGCGAAGACTGATTTCTCTTCTTTTTCTGGTTGAAGATTAGATCTATAAGCTAATTCTTCTATCTCGATAATATCATCGAGAGTTTTCAATAGGTCAGTTGTGTTGCTCGGTTTGGCTTTCAAGATTTCTAATAAGGTAGCTTTGGGAATTTTGCTTCTGATTACTGACTGGAAATTTTGCGATTCTATATCGCCAAATGGTTTTAGGGCATTAGTAATTGCTAACATCTCATTATGTAGCGCTCTCAAACTATTCGCAGTTTCTCTAGCTTTTGGTAAACTAGTAAGTTTCTGCCAAAAATGATCGTATTGCTTATTTTCTGCATTATACATCTTGATCAGTCTATTTAGGGCTGTTTTGAATTCAGTACCATCTGTCTTAAATGGTCTGACTATGTCGTAGGCTGCGCCTTTCAAATGTTGTCTTAATATGTTATGCTTCATAACATCTGAGAAATCCTCGTTTTTAGCTACCATTGGGTCGAACATCATGAAGAATGCGGGCCACTCCGCGATATCTCCATAAAAAATAGGGATTTCCATATCTCTACTACTTAACATGTGCTTTTTGGTTTTTTGATGATTTACCTGAATCGGTTGTTGTTCCTTTCTCCATTGTGGGGCTGGTTCATATTCTCTGATTTTGTATCTGTATTCTCCATACTTCTGGACATTTTCCTCATCTGCGACTTCGTTCGCTGTTTCGTGTCTATTCTGGAGACGCTTTTCGATCTCGGAGATTCCTTCTCTGACGGTTGTGTCACCTTTCTCAATTTCTTCGGCATATTTGATTGCTTGTTCTGCAAATGTGGTTCCTATAGGGGCTTGGTAAAGTTCACTCAATCCTTTATAAAGTTCTTCTTTATATGTTTTGTACTGGTCTTTAAATTTTGCTTCTTCTGAGCGAAGAGTAACCATATATTTGCCAAGATAATCCTCAACTGTCTCATTATTGGTGTCTGCTCGGTCTTTGGATGGGACCGCGTGGAGCGTAGTATGCTTAGAACTATGAAGGTTGCTGTTTATTTGTTTTTGTAAGTCAACAATTCTATCTTTTATTTCGCGTACTTCTTCTAAAGAAGACATTTTTCAAAGTTATGGGAAAAGTTTTTTGTTTTTTGGTTTTTAGGATTTTTGTACTAATGATGGATAAACGTTTGATTATAGGTACTGTTTTCGAAGTAACTGATTAAAGCACCGCCGATGAGGTGTGAGGGTTGCCGATATCCGTACGTGGCTTAAGCTATTATAGCTGGCTGTTATAGCGCCGATCAAGGACCGGTATATTCCACTGAGTGGAATGGGACGTACCTGGATAAATCCTCCAATTGCTCGATTTGGTCGATGCACCAATGTCGGGACCCCTAGATTCTCTAGAGTCTCCGGTAAATCGGTGTATAAGGGTTCAGTGGTATTTGTTGTTTATTAGGAAGAATAAAATGTAGTAGAATAAAATGGGGTGAAAAAGGGGGAAGAATGCGATGGGGAAAGGTAGAAGAGGGAGTTTTGGACGGGGGAACTCTTTGCTTCAGGGAAGCGCTAAATCATACCAAAGTACAGAATACAAGAGTATTTATAGTCAAGAAGACCGGTGCCTAATTGTTGCCAAATTGTTGCGTTGCCAAGGCCATCCTTCGTCCTCAAAAAACCATAAGAAGGTAATTGACGTGCCGATGCGGGAAAGCAATTGAGGCGAAACGAGAAGGTTTCGCTTGAGTAGGTGGGAGGATAATTACTTCAATAGATGGAAGGGAGGGCACGATTCGGAGGAAAGTGAAAGTGGTTGAAGATGGAAAAAATGATGCAACAATTATAGAATAATTATGGAACAATTATAAATCGCGTCCGCTGGGCGCGACACCGATGTACTTTTTGAAATGCAATTATTCATCAATCAAAAATTTCGAAGTCAAACGAGGAGAGAGGTATTCTCGTGAAAAATATCGTTTAACTTAATATGAGATTTTTGAAAAAATACTTCAAACAGAAAACGAGCCGATTAACTGAAAACTCTCACTGAACTATTAGAAGATATTAAAAAATGCAAGTTGATAATTCTCCAAAAATACACAACGGGAATGTTTGTCGTGATGAGAAACGCATTCACAACTTTTATCTTCAATTACCAAAGTCAGAAAAATGTATTATTCAGATTTCAGTAAAATGAAATCCCGCTGTGAGTTGCACGTCTTGACTAATGATGTTGATAATATCAGATGTAAGCCCGCTGCACTTTTTTTAAAGTACACAATTCAACTCGCAGACCACGAAGCAAAAAAGGTCATATTTCACACTGATTATAACAGGGAGTTTGAATAACAATGTGAGTTAAGTTTTGAGTGAGAAAAAATACACGATTTTAATGAACCAGTAATAACGGGACATTGACGTCTTGATTTATTTTGTACTACAAATCATTTTTGAAGTTCCGGTATAGTTTTTTTCAACTCTCATAAAGCACATGAGCGTAGATTTCGTAATTACTGCTTTCTCTTGGTTGAGAGTTGAAAATGAAGTCAAAAATTTTGAATTTTGAAACAATTGGAAACACAAACATGCACAAACTTTGAATGATGTCATAATGACAGAAAAACAAAAAACCCTTTCATGATATTTCCATAATGCCGACACCGTTATGCTTCTTACTACACACCAAATATATCATAAAACCTATATTAGAATGGCACCCCGAATCGCCTCTAATAGAACACAACTTTATTTGTTTATCAAAAAATTAAACAAATTTTGAAATTTGATATAAAATTAAACATAAACATGCCCACGCTTTGAAGAATTTTATAACAGGAAGAACTGGAAAAAAGGCGCCCCAGACTAGTTTATGATAATTCACGTTACAGCACCAACTCCATTATGGTCATACTTCACACCAAATATCCCGTAAAACCTCTATTACAATGACACCCTTCCAACGATGACTCCAAACTTCAGGTGTTTATCAAAAATAGGGCATCAACCTCTAATATGGTGATAGTCTCAGAGAAAGTTCAAAGAGTACAACGACATGTCGTTCTAATAGAGCATTACACTACGCATTGTTATTTCTTTTCAGTTTTCTAAGGACCTATAATTTATTACATTGATTAAGAACAAGATGAGTGAGAGTTTAGAAGCAAATAAGCGTATTTGAAAATACATGAGCTAGTTATATTTTGGAATAAACAACAGAATTAAAATTAAAAAAACAAGTGAATGAGGCCTCACGTTCAGTAAAAATGCATAAACTGAAGATTCCGTAAAAACGGATTTAGTCAGTGAACTATAATATCAGAAATTTTCAGATAAGGCAAAAATAATGTTTTCCGAAGAGTACACTTTTGAATACTTGTCGTGATTATAAACAACAACTGCCTGCTTTTGAAAATGCAACTCGTTTGAAATTGAATGATGAGAATGATGCGCGGGTCGCAAAAGCGACACTTTCTTTTATGGTTTGCAACCCAATGGACAAATGAAAACAATTGAAATTAAAAAACTGGCATTATCACGTTCGTACCACACATCACTTTTTACTAAATGTGCTCTCTTGGAAAACAAACGGAAAGCGCGTGAGTATATATCCTATAATTAATGCATACATTTGAAAAAAAGTTGAAAACAAAGGTCTTAATTTCAAGATGATATCAACCAACCTTTCCATCATAACAAACAAAATCAGAAACAAAACCCTGATGACATATATGCATTCACAACTACATTCAATTAAAATGGAAAACTCCTTTAAAATTGTTGCCAAGAATAAAAATGGGGACATTGAATTTTTCACCTTTCGATTGATCGCTGGATTGGTCTCGTCATAGAAACTTTTTGGTACAAGTAAAACTTCTATCGTAGCTTCATGTTACAAAGACGGCGGAATCTTTTTTCAACCACGTTTGCTGGACGTTTTTCGCTCGCCCACTGTGTAGTTATCATTATCAATTTGTTTAGCAATATCCAATGTTCCCTCAAAAGACAAAACTTCAAAATTCGGAATAAAATCAAGCGAAAGTAGACTGGACATTGAAACTATAAATACCGAGTAGAGAAATGGGTCAAAATTAGTTTTGGCTTTCAAGCGGAGTTCAGACCGAAGGAAATGGAAAAAGTTCCAATAAACCGCAGATAGTTGTACACCAAACCTGCACTGATTGTAACCGATTTCAATTGACTGGAAAACAAGAGACCCATGCACACTTTTGCATGCGTTGGGAACCAATCGTTTTAATTCTAACCCAGCCTCGAACTTGAAATAATACAGCGGACAAAATTCATCAAGGTTATCTCGGAAAAATTAAACATTAGCATAGAGAAGGTACTCAGGACCTATGGGAAAAGGGGACTCAAAAGTATATAAAACAACTCGGGGAGAAATGGGAAACGAGTTCAGAGGGGGAAACAAAATTATAAAACAAGGACATAGTGTGAAGATGAAACTGGGTAGGTGATTTCGTGTGAAGATGAAACTGGGTAGGTGATGAATGGAGCGGAGTGGATAGAAGAGGAGCAAAATGGACTACGGAGATGGAGGCAAGACGTCTGGGCAACCCACGCGGCAACTGGAATGAAACAAGTTGAAAACCTCAGCAAACCTAATGGGACGTATTAAAACTTACTCGCACTGTCGCCACTCTCCTGGGTTGTCCACTGGACTATCCGATGCAAGACTGTCATCATGAAAGTATGCGGTAACCCTCTCACCAATCGCAATGTTCTTCGAGGCATAGACAGAAATCCGTGGAATGATCGGGTGGTTCTTGAGTACACGACTGAGAGTCTCAATAAACACTGAATTGGGAGTAGCAGAGTGTTGGATGAAACGCATTGCGTTACTGTAAGAAAAACATTCATTATTACTTGTGGACGTGTGGGTCTAGTGGGCGTCGGCGGGCCCACCCAAGTCCGGGGAGTTAAGGATAATGTCTGTGTGTGTGAAGTAACTAAGTGATAAGCGGTGCAAGCAGATAACAGTACACAGTTTAAACCGAATCCCAATTTATTGAAAGGAATTAAAGGATGGAAATTTATGGGACAAAATTGATTAAAACCCATTTTGTAGGGAGAAAAATCATACGAAAAACCCTTATGAGGGGAAGATATTTTAGGAGCAATTTACACACTTTTTGGCACTCAGTCTTACCTTCTATCCGTGAATACGGCTTCGAAGAGCGGTCAGTGAATATTGTTGAGCGGGCGCTGGTCAGAATTTAGACTGACACGGGACACCGCGTTACAAAGTAGGGAATAATTATATGTGAAAGATTTAGTGGAATAGTCACTCGAGTGAGGGCGCGCGGTCGCCTTATATAGTCGACTGCGTGGGTGCCCCTCACTGCGTGGGTGCCCGCACAGAAGCGCGGGCGTTCAAAATATAATTATTGTGAGTGTGGTTTGCTTTATGAGCAGTTTTAATGTAATTTAACACGGAAAAATGGGAAATATAGTAAACCGGAAATAATAGAAACATTTAATGACTCTAGTTTTGTGGGCAAAACCGTAGAGAGTCATTAAAGTGCTTTCAAGTTGTCAAATGCATGCAAAGCATGGTACAATTGACAACACTCCGGGGGGGAGGGGCGCGACAGGATTTTCATGTCGGCTATATGAACATAGTTGATGTGAGTTGCCTTGGCTCGTCTGGGATGATAATCCCTGGAGCGGCCTTCCGGTAAGTTCTCAGCACCATAATCTCTGGCTATGTCAGGCAGAGTGTTCTGTGGGTCTTGGTAGACTCCGTCCTCCGGACTATATGTATCCTCCAGAATGAGATTTTCTGGATTGGTGGATGTTCCGATTTGTGTTTTATTACTCTGCTTGTTCTCTTCCGGCTCATCTTCAGCAGTTCCTTTCTCTGCTGGATGATTTGCTGACTTTGCAGCGATGTTCGGAAAGACATTTGCAGGAAATAGCTCTGGAGCGTATGTGATGTCAAGTGATTCGAGGGTAGCCGGAGTGGGTAGAGCGGTCTTTGGGTTCGTAACCTCTATAAGACCAGGTACTTCTTTTTCACTAATACCGGCGTCGTTGGACTTGATGTCTTCGCTCATATCCTTGTTACATTGGTGGTTCAAAGATGTTAATTCGAGCGGAATGAGCTGACATACGGGTCTCTCGACGAGTGTGCCTCTGCACATGACTGTAGCGGAGCGGACTTGTCCGTCTCTTGCTGATTTATTCACCTTAGTGATAACTCCTAGTGGCCATTTATGTCTTTTCAGTAAGTTGACTGAAATAATGACTAGCTGTCCGACTTCCGGTACCAGTGTAGAACATCTTCGGTTCCGATGCATGGCTTCTCGTAGAAATGTGAGATAACCGATGGACCATAACTTCCATACCCTTTCCAAAGTTTCCTCTAGGTTGTTTAAGTGAGCTCTGACAGAGGCTTCGGTGACACCTGTGGGGTTTGGAGGTTCGTCATGATCTGATGGAATTTCAGTCATGACGCCTGGGTTGATAAAGTCGAATGGTCTTAGAGCGATCAGATCTCCTGGACTACGGGCGTGAGGGATCAGCGGTCTATTATTGATCATTCCTTGAGCTCCTGAGATCACATAACTCAAATCGTGGTATTCGTATACACGTGATCCGCATTCTTTTAGCACTTGTCTTTTGACAAGTTGGACTATTCGTTCGTAGATACCTCCCTGCCAAGGGGCTAAAGGAGTGATGTATCTACACGTGATAGACGTTGTTGCTAAGAATTGCGTTAGTGTTTTACTATACACGAAGTGGTCAATATCCTTGTTCATTATAGCAGCGCCCAGCTTGAATGTACCGGCATTGTCTGAGTAGATTTCTGATGGAACTCCGACTTCTGTGAAGATCATTTTCAGAGTTTTGACATACGTCTCAGAGTTTGCGTTCGGTACAAGCCTTAGAAGCGCTCCACGCGTAGCTAGACAAGTATAGATCAGTACATAGGCTTTTCCGTAGCTTTTTCCGTCGTCTCGGTGATACACAATAGGTCCATAGTAGTCGAGTCCGACCTTGGAAAACGGTTTTGATGGTGTTGTTCTGCAGTTAGGCAGAGTAGCGGTAAAGGGGTAAGCGAATGGATAGCCGTTTGTGATCTTACAGGCTACGCACTTTCCGATTACTTTTTTCGCCAACATTCCATCTTGAGCGGTCCAATATTTGGTTCGCAACACTGCTCTGGTATAGTTTTCAGGCAAGTGACCGTTGATTTCATGTGTTTCGAGAACGAGCATTTGAGCTAATTGGTGGTCGTGGTGGATCAGGATTGGCCGATGTGCTTCTTGGGGAAGAACCGGGCTGTCAATCTGTCTCTGTACACGATACAGACCATCGGAGTCCATGTAGGGGCTCAAAGAGGATGGGAATTTAAGGCCGAGATATTCTGCGTCCTTGTAGTGCTCCTTGATGATGAGGTATCTTGCAACTTTTGCCTGATGTACAGGATCTTCAGAAGCGGTGAACTCTTTCATCAGGGGAGTTTCCCATTGTTTTTTCTTCAACGTTTTACTGAATGTCCGAAGAATTATGGTGACTACTGTCACGAGTTTAGACAAAGAGTTTGTAGCGGTGAATGGTATAAAGGATGGCTGTTTTTCTCCTGATGCGATCGTAGCGGTCATGGACATCACTGATTCGTTACATTCAGGAGGAGCGGCCTTTTCCATTAGTGGCTTTTTCCGTTTTTGGGTGGCAGGATCGATGATCTCTGCGTATACCAATTCTTGGAATTCAGCCGGACAGCTTACTGTACCGTTGATCATGCAAGGCCATTCTTCTGGATCCTTCTTTAGGAATTCCGGACCGTCGAACCATAGTGTGCTATTTTGCAGTTCGGTGGTGGTCATACCGCGAGTTGCTAGATCTGCTGGATTTTCTTTCGTTGGACAATGGTGAATAGTGGTTTCAATATTGCATTCAAGCAGTCTTGCTTGGTTTGCTTTGATTTCACCAGTTCTATTCGCAACCCATTGTCTGGTATTTTGACCAGAAAGAATCCAGTACAGTGCGCATGAACTATCCGTGAATAAGCGGACTTTCGCGATTGGAACTCTGAGCTCGGCAATGATGCTTCGAGCCAGATTGGATGCACAGACGATGCCGAGCAATTCGAGTTTTGGAATGGTCCATTTCAACTCTTTTGACGGTTTGACTTTGTTTTTACTGGCAAGTAGTTGGGTGACTGGCGGCTGTCCATCTCTGATGAAGTTGGCGTAGCATAGCGCAGCATAAATGTCATGTGATGCGTCCGAAAACATAAGCAGTTCGATTCGACTGTCAGAATAGTCGGGTGTGAGCGGTCTTCGTACGGTAATCACTCTGTCTATGAAGGCAGTCCGCAGAGCCCTCCAATCTTGGAGCAGCTCATTTGGGAGAGGTGCCTTCCAGTCAGACCCTTGTTGTTGCCATGTGCGTTGCATCAGTCGTTTAAACGGGACCAGGATTGGCGATACCAATCCGAGTGGGTCAAACGTTTCAGCAAGCTTGGACGCTACATCTCTTTTAGTGGGGTGATCAATGTTTAGCTCGGCTATTTTGATCGTTATCGTATCGGTGACGGTGTCCCATTTGTATCCAAGGAGTTTGATTACGTCTGATTTGGCTCTGTCGGCTTCCGGGATTGCCGCCATTGCCTCTGGGCTGTTGGTGATGAATTCTCTTAGATTCATACCTAGGCGATTGAACACCTGTTTGGCCTCAGAAACAATTCGCGGGATAGCGGACTCGTCGTTTGTACAGAACATACAATTATCAACGTATAGATTCTCCTTGATTTCCTCGTTCAGCTCATGAGGGTTGTTATCCAACTGATAGTGGATAGAGGCTGCGAGGAGGAAGGGACTGGACGTCATTCCGAATGGAACGCGAGTGAAGCGGTACACCTCGATGTTGTCTCGAGTGGGCGGCTTATCCACATCTTTCAACCACAGGAACATCGCTAGATTGCGATATTCTTCCTGGAGAGGAATTTGGTGGAATGCCTTCTCGATGTCACCCACAATGACTTTTCGAGGGAACCTGAAGCGGACCAGGATTCCGAAGAGCGGTACGATCATGTTGGTGCCTGCATGTAAGCAGTCATTGAGTGACAACTGTCCTGATGCGTGACTACTCGCATCGAATACGATGCGGAGTTTGGTTGTCAATGAATCTGCTTTCACTACTCCTCTGTGAGGGAAATAGTAGTGAAGTTTGTGCTTGGTCAACATTTCGATGGTTACTCGCTCGATGTAGCCGGCTAATTCTTGATCGATAAAGATCTTTGAATATTCGGGTCTGAGGTCTTTGCCTCTTTTTAGGGTGATGACAAGACTCCCTAGTCGTTTGACACATACCGCGTAATTGTTAGCCAGTCGGACCTCATTTCCATTTAGTGGTAATGCCACTTCCAGTTGACCTCTCGAGTCGAATCGAGTGGTTATGGTAAACTGGGTATATAGCTCTTGAGCGGTCTTTTTAGTGCTTTCTGTGACTGAAACGTCTTCGATACCGAGCGTTTCGAGTCTTCGCATCATTTCGACTTCATTGGCTATTTTAGTCATGGGGTCTTCTGGTGCCCACTCCTCGAGTAGTGCAGAAGCTACGTATGCTTGCACTTTATACTCGTCAGGTTGGAGCGGTAACAATGTAGAGTGGTGAATTACTACCAGTTCTGGAATTGGATGAATGATCAATCCGACTGGTGTGACTTCTACCGATCTCTTTGAAGGAAGAATATGCTTCCGATATAACGGTTGAGCGGCCATCCAGGTCAACATATCGTTGCCTAGAATCATATCAATACGCTTTCCGTTGTGTTCGGGGTGAGCATGTTTCGATGGATCTTCGATGCCTCTGTCTAGCAAGAACTTTTTGTCTGCTGTTGAGCAATTCGAAGTGGTGTAAGCGGTATTTGGTAGGGTGGGAGATCCAGCGATCATGAACGCTAGTGGAAATCTTGTCTCACTGGTTCTTAGCTTAATAGCAAAGATATGTGAGTCGTTGGTGGTTCGAGAATCGAAACCCTGAATTGACAATCGTGTCTCTTTTAGTACTGCCAGCCTCAGTTGTTTTGCTTTTGATTCAAGAATTAGTGATAATGAGGCTCCAGAATCAACCAATGCAAGTATGTGCTGGTTGTCTGGTGTCTCAAGACACATGAATGTTAAGCGGTTATTTATATCTGCAGCGTTGGCAGTTGTGATATGGTGAGGTGGACTCGTACGAGACACGAATTGAACAAAGCGGTCGATATCGTATTCTTCGATAACCGATGTAACGACTGTTTGTGAGAGTTTGAGAGAGGTGTGGTCAACCACTGTAGCGGAAACAAGCGGAGTAGGAGCGGTTTCAGAAGCGGTTTGAGCGGTAAGAGCGGTTTCAAGCGGTATAGGAGCGGATGAAAGAGAGTATTTATTAGAGATGGCTGTTGGCAAGTCAGCAGTTGGCACGGAGTTCGGTACTTTTGACCCCGTGCCTGCCGTAATGCCATTATTGAGAGTTAGAGGCTCCGGAGGAACGAAAAAATTTGACGATCGGCCGGGCTTCTTTTGGGTAATTTCTCAGAATCTTTTGGGCATCCTCCCATATGGTGCAAGCCACTGCAGTATCCGCACCGGAAGTGGGATCTGCATTTGGTGATGTCATGCTTGAAATTGCAGATCGGGCAAAGCCCGCGCTCTTTCGCTGCTTGTCTGAATGCCGCACTTGACAGTGAACATCTGATCGGGTTATGGAGGCCGTCACAGGTCCCGCATCGATTAACTTCCTCGTTTTCGAGTGGGAAGGAGCGGGATAGCAGTGTCAAGTTAACCCCTTTCTCCCCTGGGGCAAAGATGCCATCCAGTTTTGCCTTTGAGGCAGTATCATAGAATTGATTACCGTAGGCGTTGGGATTGTATGCCAAATGTGGCAAGGGTTTGGGCTTGTTCGCATTAGGCAGCGGTTGGCCATTTGAGTTTTGAGTGGTGGTTGGGGAAGCCTTTGTATAGTTGATGGATGCATAACTCGTAGGTACTTCGTTGGTAGCTACAGGAGCGGTCTGACTGATAATGGTATTTTCCATTTCAATGTAGTCGATACACTGCCTGATGCGTTGCAGTACTTGGTTTTGGGTAACTTTATTGCCCGTTTTGGTCAAGTAACTTGCAATCTTTAAACGCATTGCTGGTGGAAGTTTGCCTACGATGATATGAATAGTGGGCTCATCATTTTCTGGCATGTCCTTTTCTCTGAGCAGTCCGAGTACCACGGTGTGGGCTGCAATGTCCAATCTCATCTGTTTTGTGTTGGACTGATGGAATGGCAACTTTTTGAGCCTGTCCAGGAGAATGTATTTATCATTGCATTTCCCGTACACGTTTCTGAGGTTGTTCAGAGTGGTCTCGATGGCTAGCTTAGAGTCAGTGGACTGGTCGATACATGGAGCGGCCTCCCCTTTCACCAATGTGGTGAGAATGGAATATCTCATGTCATCATTGAGCCTTGGATGTTTCATGACGGAGTTGGCAAATGTTTTCTCGAAGATGTCGAGTTTACCAGTGCCGTCAAAGGCTTTGATGTGTTTTACTAGAGTATCAAGACTGATGTCTGTAAGGAGATTGGAGTGACTTCTATGACGAGAGTGAGAACGAGATGGGGAGCGGGATCTGGAGCGATTACGGTGTCTTTTGTCCGATTTGGACTGTGACTTGCCGCTTGGCTCATCTGCCGTGTTTCCTTGATTTTCGTATTCTCTGATGAACTCTCTTTCTTCTTCAGTTTCACCAGAATGGTTAACTGAGTCCTCTTCATCCTTAATCAGCTCTTGCAATCTTTGCTCTAGCTTTTTGTCAACCAGGGTTTCCATCTTAGCATGACTCTTTGCCAATTCTGCAAAGATAGCATTGTTGGTCTTATTTTGAGTGTTCTCGATGCTGCTGAGTTTGTTCATGACATTTATGAACAGCATCTCTTGGCTAGATTGGTTTGCCTGGGTGACTGTATTATCCTTAATGGATTGGTTTGGTTGGCTCGTTGGAGTTGGAGCTATTGGTGCCGTAACAGACTGAACACTCGCATTTTTGGCACTGTTTTGGCTCGACTGTGTTTGGACCGATTTAGCAATAGGATCATTGCGCCTAGCGGTATGCTCGTTGTGCGCCAGCATGGCACTGGATCTTTTGGAGCGGGCTTCGGCGAGAACCATTTGAGTCTCCTGACGGAGAAGTCTATCTTTTTCCAACTCCAACCGTTGTTTCTCCGTGGCCATTTGGGCTAGGAGTTTCTTTTCGTTGTTGAGTTTCAATCGTTGGACTTCCTCCTGAAGTCGACGGTTTCCAGTTTCCGCCTGTTTGAGCATCGACTCGTTGTTCGAGATGGGCTCTTGCGGTTGGTTTGGAAGGTCAGATGACGTTTCGTGATAAGTTGAGCTCTGAGAAGAGTCACTGTTTCGATGGTTATTTGGTACAGTGTCTTCGTTATGAGCTGTGTTCTCATCTGGAGAGTGATGTTCTTCTCCATGATCACGGTCATCCGACATCGTCGAATTTTCAGGATTCGGTGAGATGTTTTCGATTGATGTATTGTTGGTTGCCAAGATGATTTCCAACTTGTCAGCGTTGTGGTTGATCAACATAATGATGTCGTCCACATGTACTTGAGCAAGATGGTTCTTGACGTCCAACATGTATTCCTCTTTTTCCGGGGATGCTTGCATCTCCGGATCCGAGAATTTGGTTTTGATATATTCACCCAAGTTCTGGAGGGTATCCGAGGTTTTGTGAAGATCTTGTAAGATCTCCTCGGCCTCTGCCAGTTCTTGTTGGTGAGTGGTGATATGTTCCGCGTGCGGATCTTCGAAGAGTGCGATCGCATGGTCTGAACTTTCAATGAGTTCGCCAGCGGTCTTGCATTTCTTCGTGATTGAGGTCTTGAGCGGACCCACGATTCTCTGCAGCAACGAGGTTGCTTGGAGAGGTGGAGAGACGTGTCTCATGCGAGTCGAGGAGTTTCCCCGAGAGGACTTTCTCGACGTATGGTCTTCTGGAGACGTGGAACGAGAGCGATTTTGCTGGGTAGGCAACATATTTTGGCGTTAGGAACGACTGGAACAACAGCTAACTGCTGAAATTTGACTTTGTTATCTTCGAAGGCATGCATTCCTTCGCGGAACGTCGTCGTTTGATGGCGTGTATGTTGGGCCACTCAGCGGATCACTTAACGGCTTCGTAAGGCCGGCAGTACTTATGCTTAGTGAACTATGAGCTCGCGAAACTCTTAGTTTTAGGGGGGTTGTAGTGCAACTTAATTAGTTGTAGAGGCAACCATATGGGGGGTTGTAGTGCAACTCTTTCGAGTTGTAGAGGCAACCATATGGGGGGTTGTGGTGCAACTCTTTCGAGTTGTAGAGGCAACCATATGGGGGGTTGTAGTGCAACTCTTTCGAGTTGTAGAGGCAACCATATGGGGGGTTGTGGTGCAACTCTTTCGAGTTGTAGAGGCAACCATATGGGGGGTTGTAGTGCAACTCTTTTGAGTTGTAGAGGCAACCATATAGGTGTCTGTAACCTTTGGGGGTTCAAGACGATATTTGCCTGATGTTGTTAGGCTGTGTGACTTCGAGCGTTAGAGCTCGTGTATCTACATAATTAGCTGTATTTCGACGTGAATTTGTAGCTTTATTGCCTTTTATAGTTCGTTCTCTGGTGCGAGAGCGTTTTTGTGGGACTTTGATAGTCTTTATTGGAAGTACAGTAACACATGTGAATATCAACCAAATTTATTGAATAAAAATTGGTGTTTATGACACAAGTAGGTAAGAGATTGGCGACCTGTGGTCGAAATGGAGCGGTAAAACATAGAGAATTATGAGCGGGCTTCTTCAGTGCATTTCCTGGAAGGTCGTGCAATTGCATGGGGCAATTTCTTCCTCGCCAGTTAGGAGCATATTCCACACATTTTTGAGCCAGACGACCCATCTGAGGTAGGATGCCTTGCAGAAGAGTGTGAACGATGGTAGCACGAAATCGTGACCGTTTGCTGAATGAGCGGTCAGACGTTCGAAGCAATCGTACACTACGATGTTGTGTCTCTTCTTCAAGTCCATAGCTGTGATGAGGTGATCTCCTGCTGCGTAGAGCAACTTCAAATAGTTGGAGCGGTCCATCCAGTTGCTCGTTTCGATATTCTCCAAGGGAGTTACGAGGTTACGAGCGGTCAACAGGTTGGTCATCCATCCAATTCTCAGGTTGAAACAGTCTTCGAACGTTGGTGGGTCAAGGGAAAGTGCTCTTACAAGCAATTGCCTGTTGTAACCGTTGATGGGTTCTAGCTGTTCCGTGGTCATGAGAGTGGTACGACGATGCTCCTCCGCATTTTGCAGGTATTGTCCGGGAGGGACTTTGTCTGTCGTGGCTGGGCAATCGAGCAGCGTGTGAGCGGTCGGCGAGAAATTTTCGAATCGTATTTCTCTACCTCGGGCTCCTCCGGTGATCATGTATTCATCCATGATGTTGGGGATGGCTGTGTTGTCGATATATACCGTAGCTGATGGTACGACAAGGATGTCTCCTCTTCCGGTGAATTTCTCGATGACCGGATCTGCTCTCAGTAACTCCAAACGGACTAGTAGTATTGGTTCTAGTCGTGTAGCGGCCCCAGCTGTGACAAGTGCGTCCAGATATTCACGAAGTGACTCGATCGGATATCTGTCGTGGATCTTGTAGCGGTAGTCTTCCGATCCTGTCAGAACATGCTGCATGGTTTGGATGCGGAGTACCATAGCTTGGTGGCTTGTTGGAGCGGGCTGATTCACCAGATAGTCGAATGCACGGAGTTGTGCGTGTTGACGGACTGCCTGTTGGCCGATCATTATGGGTTGACCACACATTGAACGGACTGTTTGGCTTAACGCTGCCTCTCGATTGTACTCGAGGTGCTCTGCACTCTGAAATTTGGTGATTATGTAATGCACCGAAATTCGTAGGATTAGATCTTACTGTGAGAGCTGTGTCTTGAGTGTGGAGAGGAGCGGTCGGGTCTTGGCGACTTTCTGGTAGAGCAGTGGCATTCCAGGTTAGAGGACGCTGGAATTATGAGATTTTTATATCACCATTTCTCTATGTATATGTTTTACCTGAACGGTGATTCCATTCGTTGATGGTGAACGAGCGGTCGGACTAGATTCTTTGACTAGAGGGACAATAGGAGCGTGTCGTACCTGAATTCAAGTGTTGACTGTGCTTACATCAGTCTGTGAATGTCTGTACCTGTTCGGCGACATTGACGACTGGTGTTATTTGTCTCCTTGCTTCCACAGGTGGTGGGAGCGGTCGATTTGCCTGTCTGACTTCGATCGGACGTTGGGGCTCTGGGAGTGCTCTTGGTCGTTGGTTGGCTCCATGAATCTGGAATTCAGTTTCTGATATGGGCAACAAAGGGCGACTTATTGAGTACTTACTCTGCCATGTTGTGCTTGTGGTTCCGGTGCCTGATTCACGACTGGTTCCAGTACTATTTTCGTACCGTCTGGCCATTCGAGTTTCGGTGGTGGTATCTCCACTGGTGGTGGACCCGGAAGTTGAGCTTGTTGTGGAGCGGCCTCTGGCAAACGCAGGGGGCGTTGTGGAGGAACGGGCTCGACTTGTGGCATTGGAGCTTGATGTCCATCATCAGCACGTTGGTGTTCTTCGTCTGGGCGACCTCCTCTAGGTGGGAGTTGTGGCACTTCGATCTGAAGATCAACATGTGATTACGAATTATGGAATGTTCTTCTCTTACGTGGTTGTATGCCTCGTAGTTTTGGCGAAGAGCGGTCACCGCATCTGCAACTCGGTTGAGGTACTCTCGGTCGGCTTCACTGAATCGTGGGATTGGGACTTGTGGATTATTATCGTACTCAGGTGGAACGAGTGATGGATATTCTGTCCTTTTCCCTTCGAGACTGTTTCCGTAATTGTCACGGTGTACAGGTTGTTCGAACTGTGCCGGGTATTCGAGGAGCGGTCCCCATCCGTAGATGTTGGATCCTGATCTAATTCTCCTGTTGGCGTTGAACGGGGGTTCATCCAGAAAGGAAAAATAGAGGAGCGGTTGAGTCGGTTCTCGGATCAGTCGAGCAATGTGCTCGAGTCTTTGGATTCTGTGCTCGTCGACGTTATGCAATTGTTCTTGGAAACCAGCGTTGGTTCCAATATGCCAATTACAAAGATCTTGTGCGAGAGTATGGTTCGAGTCAACGCATTTTCTGCACACGTTTCTCTTGCATTCATCGTGAGATGCTGAGCGTGAATTACAAGCATTGCAGAATGCGATGAGGTTTGACGCCATAAATTCCAATCTGTCCATGTTTTTAAGCGGGCTGAACGGGCACACTTGTTGTAGATGGTCAGGGATTGGGAATCCTCCGAGTTGTGAACCGCATTCTGGGCATCTTCTCGTCCTTTCTCCTTCACGAAGTTCGTTCTGGACTCGAGCATTTTTGATGAAATACTCTCTGGCGCCTTGAGCTTTCAGGATGACTGGCAAGCGAAGAGCGATCTGGTCCCAGTGGGTGTGAGGAGTGGGGCGAGTTTCGCGCCAAACTGCGAGGCGTAGGCCTCCTCGATCTTCCACGTCATCTGGCAGTTCGTCGAGCGGCCAATCCTGTTCTAGCATTGCGAAGCGGTCTATGTCTTCGATGGTGAACGGAAGTTGATAGCTTTGGAAGTACTGCTCGACGGTATAGTCCTGGATGAAGACATTCTCGATTCGAGGGGCTGGGTGTTGACGTTGCATCTGGAGTGGACGCTGACGTCTATGATTGTCGGCACCATGCCGTATATGAGGCAGCATTGTCTGGAACAGAAATATTAGTTATCTGTATTTTGACTTAGCTTTTTATGGTGACTGTTATGGTGGTGGACACGTACTGGAGTGGTTTTAGCTTGTTTGCGGTGATCAGTTGCAATGTGTTTTGCGATAACTGATTTGTGCGACTATTTTAGCAGCTTATATAACCCTGTGTACGTGTCACCGTGTTACTGTATATACGTGTTATGTTTTCACGTTTAATTGTTTTTTGGCAATAAAGTTTTCCACGTAACGAAATATTTCTAAGGAATATTATGCGTTGCGAGTGGAGAGAACTTTGGTACACCGTGGATCGTTTATGGCTTATATGATTGTCTCAATGCACAGATCGATGTCCTTTTTAGGTGTATTGTCTTGTCTTTCAGCAGCCTACTGAAAGTGAAGACGTTGAAGTATCGATACCGACTTCCGACTGCTGAGGGTCCGCTATGTACCAGATGGCCGTCCGGCACGAGCTAACTTTCAGCGAGCTGTTTCTCTAGCTGCCACTTTAGAGCCTGATTCTTTTAGCTTCATAAGCTCGTGGTATAGGGAATGAGCAGTCGTTAGTTCGGGTCTTGTGAGGGGCAAACTCATTTGAGCCTGGCATTGTCCTCAACAGTTATATCGACCACGATACGTGATGTCTTTTGGTTCTTCCGTGCGTAACGGGGTATAGTATTCCGATTCTAGATGAATCTAGAAACAAATGTAGGTATAAGGGCACTTAGCCGCGAAGTTTTTGCTCGGTGGTCAGACTTTGACCAGGATTTGCCTGATCAAGCTGGCTCAACCTCGCGAGTATATGACGTGTCACCCGTGTGATGCTGGGTTGGAGGGCTTTGTCTGGAATTCTCCTGGACAAGCTTCCTGGCCTCTGCATATGATCTTGTGGTGACTTGACGTCTTATTGTGGTCATTAAGTGAGCGGACTTTTGGCTTGAAGTGAGCCTGTGTCATCTGACTGCACTTTGACAATTATTTTTTGGTTGTGTGGAGCAGAGTGGATTATGAAATAATCGATATCTCTATTCTCCGACTGTGGAATCTTCTGTGGAGTTATCTCTGACGTACTTTGCTTGGATGAAGCGGACGTGTCTGGATTCTTGCCTATCAGAAGTTTTAGTGATGTTCTGTGGAGTTATCTCTGACGTACTTTGCTTGGATGAAGCGGACGTGTCTGGATTCTTGCCCATCAGAAGTTTAGTGATGTTTTGTGGAGTTATCTCTGACGTACTCTGCTTAAATGAAGCGGACGTGTCTGGATTCTTGCCCATCAGAATTTCAGTGATGTATTCACCTACATGTATAGTGTGCTTTTTTTTGGCGGGATTATGGCTCATTGGAGCTCCCGTTGGATTTTTAGATGGGCTAGCTGCCGGAGCGGTCTTCTGCTGAGCACGTCATCTTTGTTGTGGTGGATGGGCTAGCTGCCGAAGCGGTCTTCTGCTGAGCACGTCATCCATTTGGTGTTAGCTGGGTTGGCTGCCCGTAGGTCTTATGCTCATAGCCAGCATATGTTTGTGTGGCAGGGACTTTCAGGAAGTTTGCTCTTTTCGCGTTTTTTGATTGCATAAGTAACTGGCTTTGTCGGTAAGTGATTGTTGAGTGGCTCTCAATACGTGTCCACCAGACTGTGATGTCCCGTAAAAGAATCTGTAATATAGGTATGATATAGAGTGTAGACTCTGTGATACGTATAAAGGTAGATTTCAATGGGGGTTAGCACTATTAGTGTTTTAATCATCAAGGGCTGGGGTGACAACAATAACAAAAATAACAAAAGAAAAGGTAACAAGAGCGGACAACAATTAGATTTCGGAGTGGCCTTTCCACGATTTAACGTGGAGCGGTGCCTGATGTTCCGGGCTTGTTGTTTCCGTCCGTGGAGTATCTCTGGAAATAATTTGTTTTATTTCGAGAATTCTCTCTTATCGGTGTTACCGGTTTCTTGTTTTCTCCGGAGTGGTTAGCTTCGGGACGTCTGCGACCGGATAGAGCGGACTTCTTGATAGCACAAAAGGCTTCGTGGTGAGCACTCATTGCTGTGTCTGTCATGATGGAAGAGCAGACTGAGCAGAGAGCGTCGGCCTTGG
Source organism: Caenorhabditis remanei (assembly GCF_010183535.1). Taxonomy (NCBI): domain Eukaryota; kingdom Metazoa; phylum Nematoda; class Chromadorea; order Rhabditida; family Rhabditidae; genus Caenorhabditis; species Caenorhabditis remanei. The sequence goes on from NW_026526124.1 coordinate 102,498, forward strand.
GGCAAGAAGTGTGTCCGGATCCGTTGTCGGTGTACTTGCTGAGGCAGCGAGTGCAGATGCCTTTCGCTTTGGCTGTGGCGAAGCGGTCTGAGCATGTCATGACCGTTCGGCAACTCTCCGTCGAGTGGTTTCCTTTCTCGCAAAACAAGCAGTGATTCTGAAAGGAGGGAACTCGATTTTTGGTTTATTGTTGTCTGACTTACGCTTTGGAGCGGTTTGTGAGACTTTTCACGGTCTTTCTCTCTTTGGAGTGGCTTCTGGTCGCGATCAGCCAGTCGGGTGACTTCGCCTTTGATGGGTTCGACGACAGCTTTCATCTTGTCCTCAATTGAGCGGACGATTTTTGCGATCTGTCCATCATGTTGGCTTTGAGCAGCTATCATGACCTTGGTGACCAGACTCTCGATCTGTTTGACGATAGCGGACTGCGTCTCCTCTCCGTTTTTGACGATCAATTTCTCGATCTTTTTCATCTCGGGGATGAGGAGTGGCGCCACTTCCAGTGCTTTGGTTTGCTCTGGGCCATCGAGTTTGTCCAAGACGTCTCTGACGAGATCGTTGGTGGTCTCATCGTCGACTTTGTCTCGGATGTCTCTGACAATATCGACAGTTTCTCGGACATCTGGAATAAGTATAGACTTATTGTGTGAATATGTGAATGAGTTGTTTAAGTATACCTTCGTAGATGACCGTCGCGTCCCAAACTGGTTGGTATGCGTGTAAGCGGTCGAGCGAGGTTCCGTCGATGACGTTTTCGACTTCTTCAACAACTTCTTCATGAGAAGTATTGAGAGCGGTCGTGTCTGCCGGATCCTGGTTCTCTTTGTTTTGATCGTTTGGAGCTGTCGAGTTGGTGTCGCTCGGGAGGAGCGGTCCTGACTTGATGCTCGGCTCGGTATTGCTCTTGCGTCCCATAGTGAGTGCTTTGTTATGGTGAGTACTCTGTAACAAAGTTGTGATTAATGGGTGAGCGCTCGGTGAGCTGACCAGATAATTCAATTGGTATTGTACCAAGTGTGAACAAGAGAATCAATAATGAGGTATGATTAACAACATGATTAATCTTTTCGTAAAAGATATAGGTTAACAAGGTAATTAGAACGCCTTTTGGCTTACAATGAACTGTAATGTACAGAGAATTATATTATACGGTGTAGTATGGAGCGGCCAGTTGGTTTGAATCCCAAAGGAGTCGCATCGACAATGGCATGAGCGGTCCGTTTCCCACCACCAAGTTGTGCAGTGTTGTCAGCAAGACTTCCTGTCCCAATCGACGAGTAGAGCATGTCTTACTGTCTCCATGTCGTTCATTTCCCTGAAGGAGTGATGGTATGCAACGACAGGGTCGGAAGTGGGTATAGGGAAGAGCGGACTGAGTTGTTGGGGGTTTCCACACCGTATAAGCGGTCCATGTGAGTCCTGTCTGCCAGCTTCGCCTCCACTTTTGGATGTCCCGCAAAAAGCGGTCTTCTTCGTTGTTGGCTTGGTCTGGAGTGGACGTGCTCGAGTACATCAAGTGGATGTACTTTCCGACTGGTTGGAAGAGCATGTGGAGAACGTTTGAGGCGGTCTTGATCTGGACGTAGACTCGGCTATCTAGCGGTCTGACATTTCCAGCGTATCGCATAGCGATTGAAGCGGTCGCTGCCAGTGGTTCTCTGCTTCCCTGATCCAGTTGATCGGGTTGAGCGGACGTGTTCTCTGTAGTAATGCGTATTAATATTCGAAATCAGCTCTAATGGGTACCTTTTAGCATCTCTACGTCTTGGACGATTGATTGAAGCAGGCTTCGGATCTCTTTGAGATCAGATGAGGTGGAGCTGTCCGATGTCGTCTCGTCGCTGAGCTGGGGCGTACCCATGAGTGCACGAGCGATCGCTGAAACGACTACGGTTTTATTTCGGAATATTTATTGATTTCCTCTACTTACGTTCACAACGTTGTCGGATTTGGCCTATTATGGAGAGCGGTCCCGTCGACGACGATGATGTTGTCGAAGGAGTGGACTTGGCTTCATGTATGGAGGCGTCCGACTGAAACTCGCGTGGAATCATGTTGCCACGGAGCGGTCGTGTTACGAACTGAAAAAATTAACGTATAATTGATTTTCAATAGAGTTGGAAGAGAAACTTGAAATTTTTTCGAGAATTTATTGATTTTTCAGCGAAAAATGTAGAATTCTGAGTTCTTTTCGGCTTATTTTTCATTAAAATGTAATGAATTGTGCGAAATTTTGCTAGAATTGGCGTCTTTTTGAGCTGGGATACTCTGTGTCGCCGTATTTTCGAAATGTTTCGAAAATTTTCGAAACTGTTCGGATTTTTTCGAGATTCTGGGGGAAAATCGATAAAAACTATCGAAATTGGGTCTGAAATTGCTTCGAGCCTTTGTGATAGTGGCCAATTTGGCATCCGATTGAAAGATTATAGCGGACTGAGCGAGTATTGCTCATTTTTCAGAATTTTCAGAGGTTTTCTTCCGAAATCACGCATTTTTTCCACTATTTCGTCTATTTTTGACGGATTTTTAGCGGAATTGGCGTTAATTCTTGTTAGAATTCACATATCGGCACTATTATTAGTCTCGGTAATCGAAACATTACACTTGTGACTGATTTTGCCAGTTTTTTGGCTCAAAAATCGATTTTTTGGCCAATTTATGTGGTTTTTTCGTCATAATACGGAAGATTTCTCGAGAATTTTTGTAATTTTTCAAGGAAATAATCGACTCACACTCGTTGACTCTTCGTATGATGGAGGAGCGGACGCTGATTGGCTCATCGTTGACGATGTCGTCTGATGTGGAGCGTTTCGCGTGTGTTGAGTGGTCGATCGTGCCGATTCCGTAGTTCGACTCATCTGAAAATAATGATTATATATTCTACGTGGGAATAAATAATGTTTTTCAGGGAATTTTTGCGAAAAGAGGCTGAAAATGTGTTGGGAAAGGGTGGAAAAGCGGTAAAAATATTTTAGGCCGGACGCAAATTGCGTCATCGCGCCCAAAAGTCCGCAAACACCTGCAGTCCGCAAACACCTGCCTGCATTCGTCTACCGTAGTCCGCGGGAATTTGAAAATTATTGCTCAGTCTTAAATCGACAAATATGGATTTTTGAGACAAAATGGAGCATTTTCTGAGCGGAACGGAGTGGAATGAGCGAATTTTCGCGTAAAAGTGATGGGAAATTGAATTCCGATATATTGGCTGGCTCATTTGGAGCTATTATGCCATGTTTTTAGTCAGATGGGTTAGCGGCCCGTGGGTCTTACGCTGTTTTTCGACATCTGGATATGTTTTAGGTGTTCTGGCTGCCCTTAGGACTTCTGCCGATGATTGACACCTTCTTTGGAGCATGTGGGTTGGCTGCCCATAGGTCTTGCGCCAATTTCCACTATCCGAATCGAAGAATCAGGGGGATTTGACTTCGAATATGTGCCATTTGGCTGGAAATCATGTCGCCCGATGTCAGCGCCGATGGACAACGTTAACTTCGGGTTTCATGTATAGAAAATTCCATCGAAATTTGCAAATTGGGGGGTTCAGTGACTGAAATAGTGTTTCTGAATGCCAGAAATCACAAAGCTACTCACTACAGACACTAAACTACCGACAGGGTTCTGGTTTCATTTTACCGCCGAAAATCAATATTTTCGGGGTAATCCACCTTACATTCACCTTTTTAGGGGTAAATGAACCGGTTCTATGCACCATGTGGACGTGTGGGTCTAGTGGGCGTCGGCGGGCCCACCCAAGTCCGGGGAGTTAAGGATAATGTCTGTGTGTGTGAAGTAACTAAGTGATAAGCGGTGCAAGCAGATAACAGTACACAGTTTAAACCGAATCCCAATTTATTGAAAGGAATTAAAGGATGGAAATTTATGGGACAAAATTGATTAAAACCCATTTTGTAGGGAGAAAAATCATACGAAAAACCCTTATGAGGGGAAGATATTTTAGGAGCAATTTACACACTTTTTGGCACTCAGTCTTACCTTCTATCCGTGAATACGGCTTCGAAGAGCGGTCAGTGAATATTGTTGAGCGGGCGCTGGTCAGAATTTAGACTGACACGGGACACCGCGTTACAAAGTAGGGAATAATTATATGTGAAAGATTTAGTGGAATAGTCACTCGAGTGAGGGCGCGCGGTCGCCTTATATAGTCGACTGCGTGGGTGCCCCTCACTGCGTGGGTGCCCGCACAGAAGCGCGGGCGTTCAAAATATAATTATTGTGAGTGTGGTTTGCTTTATGAGCAGTTTTAATGTAATTTAACACGGAAAAATGGGAAATATAGTAAACCGGAAATAATAGAAACATTTAATGACTCTAGTTTTGTGGGCAAAACCGTAGAGAGTCATTAAAGTGCTTTCAAGTTGTCAAATGCATGCAAAGCATGGTACAATTGACAACATTACTCCAATATCTTTAAATTTTTACATACCCAATTCGACGTGAGATGATAGCCATATCAGGACTAAAGATAGAAAAAGTCTTATGGAGCGGTCCGTCGTTCAACTTTAACTGCGAAGTACAATCCAAAGAGCTGGAATTGTCAGGCTTTGATCTCTTAGCCAGTGGAGAGCCAGTCGGATCTTTCACTTGGTTCGGGTCGAGGAACAATTCTCCAGCCAGTTCGCCAATCAGTTCTCCTGCTTCTATCTTCTCGCCGGCTATCAGTTCGAATCCTTTCGCCTCATCGTCACACATAATCACCAGCATCTTTTTGCCACCGTTTTGCAGTTGGCGTCTGGGGCAGTTGCGAGTGCATCCACAATCGGATGAGCACTCAACAGTTACGTACTCATCACCAAATGTGTGTTCGTCTAGCTTCTGCAGTCGGCCCATTCTATCAGGAACACATAGCTTGGTGTTCTTTCCAAAGTGATTGTGAATGAGCATTGCTTCGTACTGAAAATAATTTTTTCATTTTTTATCGATTTTAAATAATGTAACTTACGGTAAAATTGCATTTGCAAGACTGTGGAGTTTCGCATGGCGTTTTTCCAAGTTTGAAAGTGTTGTTGGTACGAAGAGCCGTTTGAAGACAATTATCGAATAGGTCGTCAAGAATGCAAGTTTTTTCGATGCAGTGAACGAGAACGTCATGCAACATCACGTGCTGAGTCACAAACTGAAAACATGATTTTCCTAAAGAAAATTGAACTAAAACTCACTGTGTAATTTGGAAGGGGTGTAGTTGGACCCGTGAAACACATATAGTGAACATTTCCTTGTCCACTATCTTGTTGTATCTTGGAATGAAAATATGTGAGGTCCTGAAGAAACCAGTAACGATTGGAACAATCAGTTCGAAGAGCAGGAGTCATAAATTGTTGCAATTCAATTAGAGCTTTCATCTTCTTGTCGGAGACCTGTCTCTTTAGAACCTCTACATATTTGTTTCTGGTTTCCGCAATTTCGTAGAGCGTTTTCTCATGACTTCGGAGATGTCCAACGGGGAGGTCGAATATGTGGAATGACTTCCAACCAACATACAAGACAGGCAATCGTCCCTTTCTGGCACCTCCCTATAAATACAATTTAAATTAAAAAATAAAAACAAATATGAACAATACCTTGAAAATTGCTTGAATTCGCCAAAGTTCTGGAACCTCCGGATGCTCATCGGTTCCTCCATACATTTGGAGAGCATCTTCTCCATGAAGCTTTTTGAACGGAATTCCAGGAATGTTTTGATATTCCACAGGAACTTCCACACCTTTCTCTTGTGCCACTTTGGCTGCATGACATCCAGTGGGAAGCTTTACCACTAGCTGAGTCACAAAGTTGATACATCCCATCGAGTACCGTATATCTTCAAATGCGATACCGATCACCGTAAAGACTCGTCCGTCAAATTTATGGGTCGACCTGAAACATTTGGAGTTCGTAAAATGTAATGGAAAATGTGAACACTCACATTTCGTTAGATGACAAGCGATTATCGATGCCCGAGTCTCTATCAAAATTCGAAACGATGTTGAAGATATACGGGCACGAACTATCACGTCCTTCTGGGATTCTCTGTGAGTTGATACACCGCATGTTGTCATCAGCTGTGGGTGAAACTTGACTGACTTTTTGGATAGGAGTTTGTGGTAGTGATCCTGCATCAATATCGATTTGAACATTCTCACTTTTCACAGCCCATGGGACACACCGAGTGGTAGAGAGGCGACGACGTGATGATGGGATACCACTAGTACTGTAAAACAAAGGTTTACTCAATTCAATTTATTTTCTAGTGATTCTTACCTTGGAACGTCCTTGTTCTCTCGAGCATGTGAATCAACTTGGTCGTTATCGAGAAAGACGCAGTCGTCATCAAAGTTGTGCTCCTCAATTGAAATTTGCCTGGATTTCGACATTGAATCATGCCGAATAGTGCTCAGATTGCGTGATGTTGACGATCTTTTCCTCGATTTCGACGGAGTTTCCGATGTGACACGAGCCTGTGCAGATGGGGCAAAGAGTCCAACATTATGAAGTTTTTCCATGTTTTGTTTAGCAATCATCATGTCTTCCTTTTGACGGTTTAGCTTGACTTCGTCGAGCAACTTTCTTGTTTCTCTAACTTCTCGCTCGCTGCAAACCATACATTTTATTCTAAATGTTTCGTTTTCGTTCATATCAAATCTGGCAAACTGATTTCTCAACTTTCTTACCTGGGCCGTCGAAAACCGAGAAAAATGCAGTCCCTGTCTTCAATGTTGTGTTCGCGGGCATGTCTGGTTTTTGTCATGGAATTATGTTGAGTAATGTCCAGATTGGGAAAAAGTGGCTCTATCTTTGTTCGGACGGGTGGAGTTACTGATCTGACACGAGCGGGTGTAGATGGAGCAAGACGTCCAACATTATGAAGCTTTTCCGGTCGTTCGATGATTTCGCAGTCTGGATCCGGAACCAAGTCACGGTGTTTCGGGATGCTACTGCAATAACACATCATTCCAATGTACCCACTTTTCATATCAAAACTTTTTTACTTTTCTTGCCACGTACCTCATTATAAAATCATCCTTTCTGCGGATCGAGGCGCTCTCCACTTGATTACCGGACGTGTCACTTTGTCCAGAAGTCATCGTCTGGAATGGCTGCAACAGGGCACTACGAATGGATCTATTAGAACTTCTGCTCGGTTGGTCACTTTCCACGACGCGAGAAATGTTTTGTTGTGGACGAGGTGGATAGTGAATGGTGTCCTTGAGGAGTTGAGCGGCAGATACCCGCTGCATCGTACGTTCGAGTTCTTCTGAGGGAGTACTGTTGTATGGGCGGAGAACATGCTTTTTGCCTTCGTCAGACAAGCAATCGAACTGCTTTCTGAAAAGAGAAGGATTGGTAATATATTGTTGGTACTTTGAAACTATTATGGAAAAATCTATAAAATTCACTAACCTGAGCTCTTCTCCAAATTGTGCAACACTCGGACGATTCGAACTATTGGCCACTCTCGCTGAAGTCCCAGACTCTAGATGAACGTTCTCCGGTTTGATTGCGACGTTCGCAAGTGAAGTTGATTTGATATCCCGTCCGGGAATCGATGGTTTCGATTCCATGGGAAATCACGCTGAAAAAAGAAGGCGAGAGTCAAGAAAAGATCCTGAACGAGTTAAATGCAGGTGCAAAACTGACAAAGCTTCAAGAAAAAGACAAATAAATTATCAAGTCTTGGTTTGAACAGAATGGAATACGCCTAGAATGCAAAAAAAAGACATCGGTGCTCGTTGGCAGACACAGTTTACACTTTCAGATGGCTAAGGACAAAAATTATCATTTCCGACGAAAAATTGGTGATCCAAGTAGAAATTCTGAACGCAAAAGTTTCAGCAGTCGTTATGAAGCAAAATTATAGAGCAGCAATAATGTTTTTGAAGGGAATTTCTTGCCATAAAGCGGTTTTCGGCAGATAGAAGAACAGCGAAAGCGAAAATGTTTGGTGACAGACAGAATTCGCCGGAAATGGAAGAACTGCCAGTGAAAATGTCTAAAACTGAGTAAAAAAAGAATTAAGCAACGACTGATTTTATGTGTAACTATAGAAAACTCTGAAGAAAAGAAAAGTATTCTGAATAATAGGCGTGAAAAGAGCTAGAACAGCGGATGCGAGTCAGAATCGCCGGAAAAGTCAGAAAAGCGCTAAGCGAAACGTCGTAAATGAGCAAAAAATGAGGGAAGAACCAGAAAAAATGAGAGAAACGCCTTCGAGAACGTTCTCTCCGACGAAAAATGACTGTTTTCTTGACCCTCGGACGCAGTCGCTGTTTTCGCGCGAGGTCAAATCCTAGACCTACCTTTTTACGAATAAATCCTAGGCGTGCCTTCAAGTGCGACTTTGCGTTTTTTTTGCACATTACGCAGTTTTTTTCGAGTTGATATGAACGTAAAATGTTAATTTTGAAGTATCGGGAACAGATTTTAGAAATAGTATCACTAAATCTGAAAATTTTGAGACACATTCTCTGAAACTCGAACATGGCAATGTACAGAAAAAGTGAAACCGGGTTTTTTGGGTTGGCATTATATATAGCGGGTACACAGACAACTAATAACGCATTGGTCCCAATTTCATTTGGCTCCGCCCCTTCCGTTTAAAATAGCCCCTATGGTAGGTGAAAATTCAAACAAAAAAGTTTGAACGTTTTTTCGAAAAAATTTTAACGGAATCAAATAAAAAACGTCACTTTAAGCATTTTTGTGATTAGACCACAACTTTAGCGCTTTGTTTTCACTGTGAAAAATGACATTTTTGTTAAACATTTTTTGGGGTTTTTCCAAACTTTTGCTTATAACTCAAAAATACAACGTTGATTAAGATGAGGCCTTTTTATCATCTGAATCTACATAAAATTTGGAAAATTATAGGCAGTGTTCGAAAATTCCGGGGCAAGTATTTTTTCTACAGAGCAAAATATGCGATTTTTCCGATATGCAACGTATGTTCATGAAGCGAAAGTTCAATGTTGCCAAATTGTTCGAGGTTTCGTCTGAATATTATACTATATGTGTTCTATTTATTCCAAACATTTCAGCTTATCCGAATCAATCCGTAGCTTTTTTGAAAATCTCTTGATCAGTTTTCAGTGTTTCAACCGGCAAAACAGTACAACAACTTCGAGAGGCGAGGATTAAACCGTATGAGCTGAAGTTTTGCGAATCAGTGCTCTAGTTTCTTAGAGAATAGGTCTTAAGAGACAATGTCTCGCTCAAGCCACCAGGCCATGTTACACATAAACCAAAGTGATCCGTTTTGGCTGATTTTTTGATATGTTACTACCCTAGGAATTCTAAGGATTTTATACTATACCAGATTAGGCTCCGTACCCTCTGACCTACCGAAACGCTCGATTGAAGTTGAAAAATGAAATTTTTTTTTTCGAAAGATAGTATCAAAATCTCTTCAGAAATGAGTTGCCAGCCTTATTTTGTGCATTTTACAAGATAACATCTTTTTTCTAACTCTCCTGCATCATATAGAAAAAATCACATTTTTGAAAAAATTGTCAATATTTTCATGTTTTTTGGATTTTTCTGGTGGTCGAAGTACTGTGGTCCGAAGTGAATTTATGATTTTAAGATACATATTAGTGATGGCTATCTGAAAATATAAAGATTTTCCCCAGATTCCACTGTCTAGGTGAGTTATGATCAAAAAAGTGACGAAATTTTATGCATTTTAACGTACCCCCCTCCATGGTAAAAAACGGCCGGGTGACGAAAATCAAAAATATTTTTGATTTGAGTTATTTGAAGCTAAAATAATATTCACACAAATTTTCAAACAATTTTAGCCATGTTTCAGTAAGTTTCAGACACCTCCTCCATTTTTTCGAGTCAAAAAGTTTGAGCTCCCGTAACTTTCCAGATTATGACTCAAAGTTTATGAAACTTTGGGAAAAAGTGAAATATACTTTAAAAACACAAACAATTAAATAAATGTCAAGTTTTGTCATTTTGTTCAACTTTCGTTTCTTTTTTTATCTGATAGCTTCATGGGTCTACGATAGGAAGATATTCTGGCGAATAAAACGCCAGCATTCTTTTTTATAATCAACTTTTAGCTATTCATTTGTATTTTTAAAGTATATTTCACTTTTTTCCCAAAGTTTCATAAACTTTGAGTCATAATCTGGAAAGTTACGAGAGCTCAAACTTTTTGATTCGAAAAAATGGAGGAGGTGTCTGTGACTCACTGAAACATGGTCAGAATTGTCTGAAAAGTTGTGTGAGCATTATTCCAACTTTGAATAACTCGAATCAGAGATATTTTTAATTTTTGTCACCTAGTCATTTTTTATCATGGAGGGGGGGTACGTTAAAATGCATAAAATTTCGTCACTTTTTTGATCATAACTCACCTAGACAGTGGAATCTGGGGAAAATCTTTATATTTTCAGATAGCCATCACTAATATGTATCTTAAAATCATAAATTCACTTCGGACCACAGTACTTCGACCACCAGAAAAATCCAAAAAACATGAAAATATTGACAATTTTTTCAAAAATGTGATTTTTTCTATATGATGCAGGAGAGTTAGAAAAAAGATGTTATTTTGTAAAATGCACAAAATAAGGCTGGCAACTCATTTCTGAAGAGATTTTGATACTATCTTTCGAAAAAAAAATTTTCATTTTTCAACTTCAATCGAGCGTTTCGGTAGGCAAAAAGGGGCGGAGCCTAATCTGGTATGGTATAAAAATCTTAGCATTCTTAGGGTAGTAACATGTCAAAAAATCAGCTGAAACGGTTCACTTTGGTTTATGTGTAGCATGGCCTGTAGGCCTATGCTCGAGGCAGTCAGAGATTGTCTCTTAAGTGGAAATTGATAAAACATGTCGTTTTTTGACAACGATATCTTATTCAAAATTCTTTATATATTTAAAAAAACATTTCAACTAATAGTCACTCAGAAAAATTAATTTAACCACGAATTGCAGAGCAGAATTGCGGATAACTGGCAGTATCATATTTTCTTGATCTTTAGAGTATGCCTTCCCTCCCTTCCTTTACTCCAATACATGACAATGACTTGATCGCTCCATCGATTATTGTGATTTCCGACAGAAACTTCTTCTTTTTGTGGTTTTTTAACTCATTTCACAATTTTTTCTCATTGAAAAGTGCACCACATGAATTGGTTTTTCTTTTTTGTTAATCTTATGTATCTTGTCAAACCACTTTATTATTTTAAAAAAAATCTGTAGTTGCAGGTTTAAACACATTTTGGCTGTAGGAATAAAACGGTTATTCAAAGATAAAAGAGCCTCTGATTTTATACTGGCAGAGGCGGAACCAGACAAAACATATTTACGAGAGAAAATTAAATTGGAACGGATATAAAGAATGATTCAAGACTGAAACCCAATAAATCATTTGGATGGGAGCGGGGAAAAGAAACTGTGAGATTTACAAAGTACATTGAGTATAAAGCTGTTATTAAAACATAGCTAGCAACAAAAGCTAAATGAATGAAAATTACCGGATAATGTTGAAAAGGTTAAGGGCATCCAGACCGACAAGTTAAAAAAAGTGAACCAGTGTTGATAATTGTTAGAAGGGTGTAAATTAAAACTATGAATTTATTCAACTGTAGAGGACAAACATATTCACTTTTCATGTAGGCTGGTAGTGAGTTACAATGACAAACATAATAATCGACAAAATTAAACGAGTCACTTTAAAAGTGAAGAAATTCAAGTGAAAACAATAAAAAGGAAAAAGTGAAAAAACTCTGATGAGCCAAATGAGACGTGACGTTCGAAATACAGACTATTTGAGGAACTGACAGCCACCGTTAATTATGAGTTGATATGGACGGTCTGCGTTGAATGAACAAACTCCTTTTGTTACAGAATCCAGCAACTGGTCGAATTCGGTGTGATAATCAAACGCACGTTGTCGTTTGATCTGTTTGACGAAGTGAACCAGAAACTTCTCCTTTCCGAGTGTTTCATTGGGGTTTTCGAACTGTAAAAGTAACTGTGAGTTTTACTTTATAAACTTTTTGTTTTTAAGTCTGATTTTTTCTACAGGGTGGGTGATAAGTATTGAGACACGTATTTCTCTGATTTTCCCGCATAGGAAAAAGCTCAAGGTGTCCATTTCAGAGAATAACTATATTTTTCGAATCAGTACAACATTATGACCAGCTTTTGAAAAAAAAAATACTACGTTTGATTCCGTGGTCACGTGCCAGACGCCCAGATGTGACAAGGGAAGAGTAACACTGCGCCGCGGGTAAGAAGGTTTCACAGTCAACCACAGAGATTCAATAATATAGCGGTCAACAATTATTCGGTTGTCCCATTATTGGTCTAAATAGCTTACGGTAGACTTTCTGAACATTTCTCAGCCCTCAACTTGAATTTTTTGAGGTTGAGGAGAGTGGGGGCCTCTTTGATATCCCAAGGTCTAGTTTTTGAAGCAAATCATGGAAAACCATGATTATCAACTCATAAGAAGGCGATAACCTGAGAACAAAATTATCAAAACATGTATTAGACACTGTGAATTCAGTTCAGAACTGTTGAAATCTTCCTATATTCTGTCCTTCACTTTTGTGACGGTTTATCTAAAAACTCGCTATTTTGTTCATTTTTCTCAATACTGCAAGTTGCACTTGAAGCCCTCGTGGGTCCGTGATCATCCGTTTATCTGTTTTTTATATTAATATAATTTTGAGTATAACATCTCAGCTGTCACTAACCAGATTCCTAGTCTCGAAAAATTTGTGCTCCTGAAGATATGAGCCAATGAATGTGATAACTACCTACGGCGCAAAGTCTCTTTTTCCTTGTCACATCTGGACGTCTGGCACGCGACCACGGAATCAAAAGTAGTACTTTTTTTTATAGCTGGTCATAATGTTGTACTGATTCAAAAAATGTAGTTATTTTCTGAAATGGACACCTAGATTTTTTTCTATGCAGTGAAATACATGTCTCAATACTTATCAGCCACCCTGTAGATTGAAACAAAAATATTTTAAACTATCCACTACCCTAATTAATGTTTGACCTACAATCAATCTTTTCTTTTGCATCATGCCTTCGCGTTTAGCATCACAGTATAGTTTCTTCCGGTGTCTCATTGCGAGAAGAATGTAGAGAATAGATGTTGCATCAAACATGAATTGGTATGGGTGACCACGGCAAGCGTCTGGATGCATATTTAGTTGTATTCCATCTTTACCAAGATTCACACGACGATTGTTGAACTGCATAAAAGCATCGCTGAAATCTGTGAGCACTGCCCTGGTGAACTGAAAAAAAAACGTAACTGGAATACAATTTGAAATAACCTACTCCATCATCAAAACGAATTTTTGATGCTGTGATGAAAGTGTGGTACACTCCACGACGGAATAAGTGTGTCAATGCATGTAACATCTCGTGACCCAATTTCAAGACGTTTTGACGGCAGATTATTTTGTTTTTAATCTGAGACTAAAGATCATGAGAAAAATGCTCTGTGACTGAAAAAAGAATTGTCAACATATGAAAACTTCAAAATGTCGCATACCAAGACACAAAAACTGTCCATGTTTGAATGAGTCAGTGTAACTGATGACGTTTCTTGCACCATTTACATCTTTCAGAGTTTCAATTTCCTTGTTCAGTTTCTTGGCGTTGTTATCAGTTACTGATTGCATTTTCAAAGATACTAGCTGATTAGTAGGGATTCTGAAGGCAGTGTAGAATTGTCCAAATGAACCATTGCCGATGAGTTTTGTAATTCTGTATTGCCCGTTGAAAGTATCTCCAAGTGACAAACTCATCTCGATAAATGAAAAATCTGAAAAAATGTAAAGAAGAAATAAGATTTGAAGAAATCAAAATGAGAGCATACGATAGAAAGGAAAAATAAATATGATGGGCTTAAAATAAATAAAAAACATTTATACATGGGTCCATCTAACATTAATATCAGTTGAAATTCTATATGGAAAAATGTATTATTGAGAACTTGTCCTGAATGACAAAAATATCACTTGGGCATCTATGTTCGTTTCATAAAACACTGGTTATTTGATGATTTTATAATAGTTATAATAATTTCATTTGTCAAATACGCTAGGAAGTGCTGATCACGGTGAATAAATTTAGTAGATAAGTCCCTCATAAATCGGTATTATGATTGGAAACAGCGGAGTTTTGTTGAAAAACGAGAACTCGAGATAGAGAAGGTTAGTGTATAATGAAAATATTTTCAGATATAATATACTATGTCTGAAAACAATTTACTCGATTTGGCAAAATGTCTTTTTTTTTCAAAGGAAAAACCAATATCGCGTGTTGTTAATGGGATTTTCTAGGAATTGAAACTGAGTTGAATTTTTGTGTTATTAGAGTAGATCTGAATATTCAAAAAATAAGTACTATTTTCTGAAAGTAATAAAATATTAGAAACTCATTGAGAAATATAAGATTTGAAAACAATCAATAGCTGCTTTCATGTTTTGGTTCCATTATCACAGCTAACTTTTTTTTTAAATTTGTAATCACGGGTCTGTTGAAATTGTCAATACACAGATTTTTCGAAAGTTCATTTCAAAGAAGCATTTTTGTTTTAAATACGGATTATTATTTTATTTCTCTATTTGTTGAATATCCTACGGAATAAATTTTGCTATAAAAACAAACAGATGTCTTTGACTCACAATGACAGACAGATATAAGTAGATCATTCAAGTGATACCAGTTGCCTGGAAACTGTAATAAACTCACAAACCAGTGATTGATTCTGATATGAAATTTGAGCTTCTAATTTCAAATTCAGACAAATAGAAGAGCATTGCTTTTAGAAAGCTTTCAATAACTATCTGGTAGATAATTCACAAATCCGGAATAAAATTGTATTTCTTGTTCTACGGAACGATTTCTAGCTGTTTTTTTTGTGTTTCATTTTCTGTTTTTGCGCCCACGTTACCAACTTGCTTTTTTTTGCTTGATTCAGATAGAGACAAAGCCGTGTTTACAACGAAGAGACATCTAGTAAAAATGTTACTTATTCATTGTAATTTTCAATTTTTCGACAAAAGGTTCATTTAAAAGTGTAAGATCAACACATTCAGAGCCTAAATGTAAGTGTGTTACCCAACTGATAATAACAAACAATTGAGAAGTACTAACCGCATTATAAAAACGACTGTGACAAAATTGCATAGTCCAGACAAGAATGATCATATATTGTTGATTGAACAGTTTGGTTGAACAACAAAAACTAATTTGAATATGAAACGAATTCGAGATAATAACACTAAGTAAGGTCAATACGCAATTTCTTTCGTCAGACCCTTGAAGAAAGATATTCAGTTGCATGTACATTAATGAGATTTGGTTTTGTCTTATTATTAAACAATTTATTCGGGTTTTTCAAGTCGGCAATACTACTGCTCAGCAGTTTTATCAACATTGCGGTTTTATTGAAACTGATAGAGACGATACCTACTACGACAATCCACCAAGAGCGGAATTCGTTTATACGAAGAAATTTAGTGAATAAGCCAGCGATGAAGAGGTCAACTCGTGGAAAATATACTGAATGTGAGTGTCATTTTTTAGTACTCCAAATCTTGTACATAATTCTATCTGAACTGTTTCTGTTGTTCTGACATGACCCTTAACTTTTGTGAATGCATCAGTTTTCTGTTTTTTTTCTAGATTTTTAGTGTTCACACAGTTTTAAATGTACTATTACAATTAATGTGTTCTAGTTCACCGGTTTTTCGTCATCTTTTTTTCCTGTGATTTTATCATGTCATAAATTTTCATCTTATGTGCATATAAACGTTCGAATACGATACGATTTCTGTGTTGCAAAGATGTTGGAGTTTTAAATATCTGGAACGTATTGTGAAGACTCTCAAAACGGAGATAATTTCAAGCCGTGATTATAACTGGAAATTTTACAAAATATCAAAACCACATTCAAATTAAGAAAACTATAGGTGATCAAACTTTCAAAGTTTTTCCAAGTAGTTAAAACAGTATTTCAAATACCATGCAATGAGTCACTAGAAAGTCGGTGAAAAGAATAGAAATCACATGGAATGACTCCCGACTGGCTCCACAAAATTTGTGATTTTTTTGGCTCATTTGATAGATTCTGCGAGAAAAATGACCAACCTGAAAGTTTTCCGGTGACTGGACCTAATTTTCGAGATTTTCAGATTTTTAGAAAATCAATTTTTTTCAATTTTTTTTCAAAATTTTTTTTCATCATTTTTTTTCTCAATGTTCTCCCATCTGGCAAAAAAAGCAAAAACAAAGAAAAAATAGAGAATTTCATAGGCTTTTCGATAGGCTATGAAACATTTTTTGGTCATGTTCCTACTTTGACCAGACCCCCGAAAACTGAGAGTCAAAAAAATTATTTTTTCTGTGAAGTCGTTGGGTTGTTTTAAAATGCTTTAAAAAATAGAAGAACTCATGCAAACAAATTTTTCAAAAAAAAATTTAGGGGTAATCGCGAAAAAAAAAGAAATAAATTTTGTTGAAAATTTCGATTTTTCAAGATTTTGATGGGTATAGGAAATATGACATTTCTTCTGTTTATGCTTTGAAAACATTAGTATGTTTGAAGAAATCAATAAACACAAACTTTTAAAACGTGTATCAAGAAGTTTGAATGTTTCCTGATCAGTTTCCAATTCGTAGAATAGGCTCATAAAATGCATTCTTTTGAGGTGGTGAGAATTTCAAAAGCTTGCAACGTGCTTTAAACTTCAGATAAACGACTGTTGCTTTGAAAACATACTTAAAATAGAAGAATTAACAAATTCGGTCACTTTAAACGAAAATTTAAAATTTTCATTTTTCATGAAAATTTCATGTGGTCCCCCCTTTTGAAATTTTCAAAAAAATGAAAATTTTAAACTTTTGTTTAAAGTGTCCGAATTTGTTGAATCTTCTATTTTAAGCATGTTTTCAAAGCGAAAGTCGTTTATCTGAAGTTTAAAGCACGTTGCAAGCTTTTGAAATTCTCACCACCTCAAAAGAATGCATTTTATGAGCCTCTGCTACGAATTGGAAACTAATCAGGAAACATTCAAACTTCTTGATACAGGTTTTAAAAGTTTGTGTTTATTGATTTCTTTGAATATACCAACGTTTTCAAAGCATAAACAGAAGAAATGTCATATTTCCTATACCCATCAAAATCTTGAAAAATCGAAATTTTCAAAAAAATTTATTTCTTTTTTTTTCGCGGTTACCCCTAAATTTTTTTTTGAAAAATTTGTTTGCATGAGTTTTTCTATTTTTTAAAGCAGTTTAAAACAGCCCAACGACTTCACAGAAAAAATAATTTTTTTTGACTCTCAGTTTTCGGGGGTCTGGTAAAAGTAGGTACATGATCAAAAAAATTTTCATAGCCTATCGAAAAGCCTATGAAATTCTCTACTTTTTAATTGTTTTTGCTTTTTTTGTCAGATGGGAGAACATCGAGAAAAAAAATGATGAAAAAAAAATTTTGAAAAAAAATTGAAAAAAATTGATTTTCTAAAAGTCTGAAAATCTCGAAAATTAGGTCCAGTCACCGGAAAAGCCTTTAGATTGGTCATTTTTCTTGCAGAATCTATCAAATGAGCCAAAAAAATGACAAATTTTGTGGAGCCAGTCGGGAGTCATTCCATGTCAGTTTAAAAAAGCGCGTATGGTACTATTTTTCTTGAGATTTTGTTTTCTGGGATTCCTTTCGATTGGGATGTGTTACAGTTTGCTCTTTTCCTCCTGCTTCAAAATTATCGTTACCTCTTGAATCTTCTCTCCGTTTCTTGGAAAATCTTTCAACGCTTCCATCTAACTGATTCCTTCTGTTTGGACCGTCTCTTTCAACTCAATTTTCTCTCTACGCGCCATCGTAGATTCAAAGGCCAGCTGCTCTTTCAATATAAATTTTTCAGCGGTACTTATTATTTTCCAAATTTAGATTTGCACGTCCGGTTTTCATCTTCCACCCGCCGTTCTATGAATATTGTTTGTAATAAAGCCAATTGCTCTGATTTCTTCTCTCATACTGTCCCCAATATGGAACGTCATCACCGCCCCGACCTCTTGTTTTCTCTGTCTCCCTCCGAATTCTGTGCTCTAATTATATGTTGTATAACCCGCTATTAGAGTTTACCGTTTGTTCTCAAACCACCCTTCCACGTATTACTTTCTTATATTCATACAAAATGTCTTTTAAATTGGTAAACCTATATTACTGTGCTATTCCCTTGTTACCAGTCATTATTTTATATTGTTGCCCCGCATTTCTCACTATGAACCCACCCTTTGAATGATCTCGTGAGGGGACGATGAAAAATTTACCCGGATAATCGTGAAATAATTTGAATGCGAAAATACAAAAGACGGGTTTATTCAAAAAACTACAATAGCAAAAAAGATACGCATGAATTGGATATATCACAGTGACTGCGGAAAACTTCATAATTATAAAACGTTGAGGCGTGATGGCGACCACCAGAGAGAAGATAAAGACCCGTATGATGTATCGAAGATTACGTTCAAAAGACAGTAGATGGAGAACTATAGGAACCTTTTATCTCTTATCGTTTTGTCCTCTGCGCTTTCCATCTGAAACATAACAAAATGAAGTGTGATTTCAGACAGTGATCAGGTGATCGAACAGTCGTGATTCTTTGAACATGCCCTCCCTGTATGCGACTTACTATTTTCTGGACAATCTTTTCCAATCTTTTCCTCTTGTTGCTGGGCATGGACATCCAAAACCTTGCCTTGTTCTTTTTTCAATTCAAATTGTTCAAACATGTAGCCAAGAGCTTCTTGCTAGAAAAAAATTGCTAGAACATTCATACCGTATCTTTATATACCTGCACATCTCTAATGAACTTTCGATCAACTCTCGGAATTGTAGCCATGAGAGCAGTTATGGTTGCCTCAGCAATGCCAGCGACAAAATCGTGCAACATGACATCATTTTGTACTATACTGTGAAGCCATCCGAGAGTGAGCAATGCTCTGAGCATCCATACTGGCAGAGCCGGCAAGTTCATATTCACAAATACGTAAAGCGGCAAGTTGAAAGCTGCAGCAATTTCTTTGTACTCGTCATAACCAACCAGATCATTTGGAGACTGGCTATGGTACAGTATGTCGACCTTTGTTTTTTTGCCATTGTGGAAATTGGAGGAGTCTCGATTCATAAGAACAATGAGGTTGACAACAGTGTGAAACGCCATGTAATCACCCTAAATATTTCAACAAATGTTTACTGACATCTAATTTAACTGCTTACACTTTTACATAGAGTACAAGCACCGATGACCCCAATGGTATGGGATCTCACACTTAGTGAAACTCCTTCCCAATTCACGCCGCAAACTAAGTGTTGAAACATGTACAGTATCGCTTGCTTTTTGCTGATGATTTGAGTACTAATGGTATTAAGGACTTTGAACGGAGTACCCGTCATTTCAAGTGATCTCCATCCGATGACGTGAACGGGATCGTCCACAAGCTGAAAAAATGAGTAATTTAGTAATTGGAGTTCTATATTTTAAGAGACAATGTCTCGCTCAAGCCACCAGGCCATGTTACACATAAACCAAAGTGATCCGTTTTGGCTGATTTTTTGATATGTTACTACCCTAGGAATTCTAAGGATTTTATACTATACCAGATTAGGCTCCGTACCCTCTGACCTACCGAAACGCTCGATTGAAGTTGAAAAATGAAATTTTTTTTTTCGAAAGATAGTATCAAAATCTCTTCAGAAATGAGTTGCCAGCCTTATTTTGTGCATTTTACAAGATAACATCTTTTTTCTAACTCTCCTGCATCATATAGAAAAAATCACATTTTTGAAAAAATTGTCAATATTTTCATGTTTTTTGGATTTTTCTGGTGGTCGAAGTACTGTGGTCCGAAGTGAATTTATGATTTTAAGATACATATTAGTGATGGCTATCTGAAAATATAAAGATTTTCCCCAGATTCCACTGTCTAGGTGAGTTATGATCAAAAAAGTGACGAAATTTTATGCATTTTAACGTACCCCCCTCCATGGTAAAAAACGGCCGGGTGACGAAAATCAAAAATATTTTTGATTTGAGTTATTTGAAGCTAAAATAATATTCACACAAATTTTCAGACAATTTTAGCCATGTTTCAGTAAGTTTCAGACACCTCCTCCATTTTTTCGAGTCAAAAAGTTTGAGCTCCCGTAACTTTCCAGATTATGACTCAAAGTTTATGAAACTTTGGGAAAAAAGTGAAATATACTTTAAAAACACAAACAATTAAATAAATGTCAAGTTTTGTCATTTTGTTCAACTTTCGTTTCTTTTTTTATCTGATAGCTTCATGGGTCTACGATAGGAAGATATTCTGGCGAATAAAACGCCAGCATTCTTTTTTATAATCAACTTTTAGCTATTCATTTGTATTTTTAAAGTATATTTCACTTTTTTCCCAAAGTTTCATAAACTTTGAGTCATAATCTGGAAAGTTACGAGAGCTCAAACTTTTTGATTCGAAAAAATGGAGGAGGTGTCTGTGACTCACTGAAACATGGTCAGAATTGTCTGAAAAGTTGTGTGAGCATTATTCCAACTTTGAATAACTCGAATCAGAGATATTTTTAATTTTTGTCACCTAGTCATTTTTTATCATGGAGGGGGGTACGTTAAAATGCATAAAATTTCGTCACTTTTTTGATCATAACTCACCTAGACAGTGGAATCTGGGGAAAATCTTTATATTTTCAGATAGCCATCACTAATATGTATCTTAAAATCATAAATTCACTTCGGACCACAGTACTTCGACCACCAGAAAAATCCAAAAAACATGAAAATATTGACAATTTTTTCAAAAATGTGATTTTTTCTATATGATGCAGGAGAGTTAGAAAAAAGATGTTATTTTGTAAAATGCACAAAATAAGGCTGGCAACTCATTTCTGAAGAGATTTTGATACTATCTTTCGAAAAAAAAATTTTCATTTTTCAACTTCAATCGAGCGTTTCGGTAGGCAAAAAGGGGCGGAGCCTAATCTGGTATGGTATAAAAATCTTAGCATTCTTAGGGTAGTAACATGTCAAAAAATCAGCTGAAACGGATCACTTTGGTTTATGTGTAGCATGGCCTGTAGGCCTATGCTCGAGGCAGTCAGAGATTGTCTCTTAAATAGGTGTCTGAAAAACATGAGTCATCCACTGAAAGGGGCGGGCACTAGAAAAATTCAATTAAGCAAGGGTCAGGTGAAGCATGAATCATCGTCGGTAGGAGAGTTTTACAAAAAACCACCGACAAGAGGGCCGCGAGCAAACAAACTAAGGTTTTGGGTGAATGTGGACGGTAGGCATGGAACCCTTGGCAAAGTTGAAAACGAAGGCTTCTGGCTTCTTTTCAGGCTTTTGAGTTGGAGCCGATGTATAAAAGTACTGATCCAGACCATTCGAAGAAACCTGAACAGTTTTGAGATTTTTCAATTTCCAAATGTTTGTAATACTCACCACTCCAACTTGATCTTGCACACTAGGCTGATATACATATCCTGTGCCTACTTCATTACTGGCGACAGACTTTTGAATAACCATTGTGTTTTCAGAATGAGTAGCTACGCTAACGATGAGATCACCGTACTTGTCAGAGAGATGGTCGATACGACCGTGGAGCAGGAAGAGATGAGAAGAAATGAGGAACCGGAAGAGGAGGATGTTGTGATGACTCACACACAGGCTGCCGATGTAAGTATTTTCTTGAAACCTGAAAAACAAACAAACTTGACCAAATTTCCAAAATTATAGGGGAACCTATGTCCAATTTTTCAAAAATGAGGGGAACCTCTGCCCAAATTTTGATTTTGTACTTGGAAACTTGAAAAATGAGGGGAACCTCTGCCCAAATTTTGATTTTGTACTTGGAAACTTGAAAAATGAGGCGAACCTCTGCCCAAATTTTGATTTTGTACTTGGAAACTTGAAAAATGGGACGAACCTCTGCCCAAATTTTGATTTTGTACTTGGAAACTTGAAAAATGAGGGGAACCTCTACCCAAATTTTCAAATAGAAACGTTTTTCAGAATCAGTTCGGTGGAGCAAGCATGAAAGTGTTGCGTATGTGGAAAGAGACACCACCAGAGGCATATGCAAAAAATTTCGAGTTTGTCAAGTTGGAGGTTCGCTTACCAAAATCCGCCACAATCGGTGCTTTTGGTCCAAACCACTTTGGAGAAATGGTGATGGAGCTAGTCACGAAGTATGCCCCGAAGAACGCCACCGACGAGACCAGGGTCGGAGTGACTTTCGATTCTCCAGATTTTGAAGCTGGAACCGCGGTGGGACTGGCCTTCACCCCAATTCATGCTGTCTCCAACCAGAAGATTGTGCAGACATTGGAGCTACTTTCACAATCAAACCGATCTCCATTGGAAATCCACGATCCAGTACTTCAAATGACTTTGAAGTATATTACCCCTCCCTCGGGAAGTGGAAAAAGGAAGATGGGATTCAACATTGAGGACATCTTGGAGACCAATCTGTTTGGAAAACGCCGCTTGAACCCCGATGATGATGAAGACGCAGGGGGAGTGGACGTGCTGGACCTTCTGGACGATGCTGCAGAAGAATCGGAGGATGAGGAAGAAGACAGTGATTTTGAGATCGATGCCGATGGGGAAGTCATGGAAGGGAAGAAGGCAAGACCCAACATTATGAAAAATGATGGTAAGAATCACAGTTTTACAAGTTTTAATGTCCAATTTTCAGTAAGATTCGACTGTCTTCCACACGCTGTGTATCAGGCAGCCATGTACAATCAGGCATACTATGGAGAAACTGCAGCAGATCGAAAGAAAGGAATGGCCATGTACAAGCAGTCAATCAAGATCTCACCCAACAAGCCAAATCAATGTAATGCACTTTTCCAGGCGGTTCGAGAAATGAAAAGGGTAAGTCGGTTTTCCATACGACAAAATTCATAAAGTTTCTACAGGAGGCTGGCATAACGAAGACCTATGATTTCGGTTATACCGATATTCAACAATTTCAAGACACGGTATTCGCTGGAAAGTTACAAATAATTGTAATTGTTGAACATCAGTCGACACCATACTTCTCAGGACCATACATTGGAGAGAACAAGACGATAACACTGTTCCTGAAGGAAGTGAACGGAGTGGGTCACTTTGTAGGAGTCCGCAAACTTCCACCACTCCTAAAAACACGATATTTTTGCTGCCTCTGTTTGGTTCGTTGTGGGAGCTTCGCAGCACACTACAATTGCCCACGCATACACCATCCCTGTGGAGCTCTCGATTGTCCCGAAACTCAAGACGACCTTCCCCTGTGCTGCATAAGGTGTACCGCAGTGTTTCGATCAACCGCCTGTCTGGAAAATCATCTGAGAAAAGGTGACATCAACATGAAAAGAACCATCTATATTTATTCAAAATTTACAGGATCCAGAGCAGGAAAAAGTCGATGCGATCATACCAAATTGTGCAAGAAGTGTGGCGAAATCTACTTCACAAACAAGAGCAAAGTGGCTGCAAAACACGAGTGTGGAAAGAAGTGGTGTAGAAGATGTAGGACGAAACGAGCGGAGACCCATCATTGCATACTCTCAAAATCGACCAAGAATGAGAAGAAATTGACCCGGAAAAGATTCGTCTACGACTTTGAGGTTGGTTGAAATTCATGAAATTCATACAATTTCCTAATTTTCAGAGTATGGAGGAGGAAGATACCGGAGAACAAGTCCCTGTCCTGTTCGTTGCACTTCGTTATTGCAAAAGTTGCTCTACATTTATCCCAACGAACCTACAGGATGCTGCAGGCTCCATCTGCGAACAATGCTCACCAAACGGTCGTTGCACAGTGATAAATTGTGTTTCGGACGAGACCAGATTCACCAATGTTGCTGATGAGGCCACCGAGTGGATTTTCTCCAAGGAAAACAGAGGATTCATTGGAATTGCGCATAACGCATCGGGGTAAGTATTTGAAGAAAATTATGAAAACTTAGGTTTTGTGGTTTCAGATACGACGCGCAGTTTATCCTGAAAAGTCTCATCTCCAGGAACAAAGCAAGTCCAGCAGTGATCATGGCAGGAACGAAGATAGTTAGCTTGAAGCACAAGGGAGTCAAATTGATCGACTCTTTGAAGTATCTGACCATGAGCCTTGCAGCCGTTGGAAAGGCTTTCAGAATTCCAACGGAGAAGGGGCAAGTTTTCTTTGATTTGGAATATTTACAAATTGAAACATTCAGAGACTTTCCGGTGAAGTTTATCAAAAGAGAAAACTTCGACTACGTCGGCGACATCCCAGAAGACAAGTTCTACAATTTGGAACACAAATCCACCGCCGCCAGACAGAAGCTCACCGATTTCCTAAAGGAAGAGAGAGCACAAAACAAGCAGTTTGATTTCGCAGAGGAGCTGTTCAAGTACTGCTACTCGGACGTCTTCATCCTGGCGAGTGCTCTGGTAACCTTCGAGAATGACTTTGAGGCGGCCACAGACGTCTGCTTGTTCGAAGTGAGTTTTTCAAAACTTGATATATAGTAAACCACGTTTTCAGGAATCCGTCACGGCAGCTTCAGCCGCTATGAAGGTTTTCCAAAGGAACCACCTTGCTGTGGAGCGACCGATTGTTCTCGACGCCCGTCCTTCAGCTTCCCGAAACTCGTCGATCGTCAGCCAAAAGTACCTTGCATGGTTCGGCAACGCAAATAAGGTGGATATCGCCTCTTCAGCCACGACCGGGGAGAAAAAGGTAAAATTATTGAACGAAAACCTCTCAAACTATCAATGTATTACAGATTGGCAAATTCAGCGTGGATGGTTTTGTCGAGCCCTGCCCAAAATTTCCACGTGGACTAGTCATCGAATTTTTTGGCTGCTATTGGCACGCACATGAGTGCCGGTACACCAACCAGTCGATAATTGAAGGATTGACTGGAGAAGCGATCCGGAAGCGGGATGAAGATCGACTTCAGTACTTGCGAGAGAGACACGAGGTGAAAGTCGTTTGGGAGTGCAAAGTGGAGAAGCAACGATCGAAAAATCCAGTCATGGCCAAACTTTTTGAGGAATACCAACCAATTGTAAGGAGTTTTGCATCTAATCACATCAAAATTACCAGTTTTAGGGTCTCATGGAAATGGAAAAAGCTCTCTCCGGTGGTCGAACGGAGGCCTTCAGACTCATTGCCGATAATAGCCGATGGGTTATGAAACATGTTGACGTTGTCAGCATGTATCCTGCTGTAATGAAGTCTGAAGAATTTCCAATCGGTCCACCAAAAAGTGTCCAACTCTCGAAAATCACCACTCCAATCGACTCAAAGTTTGGAGTTTACTGGAAAGGGTTCATTTCCTGTCGTATCGTCTCGCCAAAGGACCTGAAGCTGCCACTACTCGGAATGAAGCCGGATGGGAAACTACTTTTTGCCCTATGCTGGAGTATGTTGACAATTTTCGCTAGTTATAATAACATCAAAATTTCAGCCTGCGCCAAGACCCAATCTCAGGTGGACTGCACCCATTCGGATGAGGAGCGAGCCTTCACAGGGACATTCACCACTGCAGAAATAAGAAAAGCGTTGGATCTGGGATACAAAATCACCAACGTTTACGATGTAAGTCTTGAGATTAGGAATCGTTAAAATTTCCGAATTTTCAGGCAGTGGAGTATGAGTCCTGGGCCAAAAACGATGAAAATGGAGAAGGCGGATTGTTCACATCATATATGAACAAAATGATCGCCCTCAAAATTGTAAGTTTTCTTCAGAAATACTCTCAAATTTCATATGAATTTCAGTATGCGAGTGGATGGCCATCTGATGTGACCACCGATGAAGAGAAAAAGACGTTCGTCGAGGACTACAGGAAACAAGGAATCATTTTGGACAATTGGGACCTTTTCGAAGAAAGTCCAGGACGACGTCTTTCCTCCAAACTCTCCATCAACTCACTCGTAAGTTTTGAATTATTCAAAGACATCCATCAATGTAAATTTACAGTGGGGAAAAATGGCACAGCGTGTTGATATGCCAAACACCGCCTTTTTCCATGACCCCGCACAGTTTTGGAAAATGTTCCATGACACTTCCATCATTATGGAAGCTGTCTGGACATTCAAAGATACTGTTATGGTGGTACATCGGACCAGAGAGGAGTCACTGAGAAGCTTGGCAACCGGTGCCATGCACATCGCGGCACATGTCCCCTCCTATGGACGTCTCCACCTCTACCGATTGATGGAGCAAGTCGGCGCTGAAAATATCTGTTACACAGGTAACCTGGAAAAATATGAATCCTGAAATATAACATTTCCTTTTCAGACACAGATTCGGTCGTGTACAGAGTTCCAAAAGGTGCAATTGATCCATTGGAGAGTGAGATGGGACCTTTCCTCGGCCAATGCACCAGCGAGTTGAGCGGAAAAATGGAAAGATTTGTCACCACGGGTGCCAAATCTTACGCCTACAAGGAGATTTTGGAGAATGGAGATGTCAAGGTAACATCAATTTTCATCGACTTGAAACAATCATATTTTGCAGATCAAAGTCAAATCCAAAGGCATCTCCCTCAACTCGGAGGCCGCCAAGAAGGTCACAATGGAGCAGATGGAGAACATGGTTGAGGAAGTGTTGAACGGCGTCGCACGCTCCACCATCGACGTCCCACAACAACAAGTTCGAAGAGACCGGAACCACGATGTATATTTCAAGGAAGTATCGAAGAAGTTCCGGTATACATTCGACAAGCGACGGGTGCTACCAGACGGGTCCACACTACCATATGGATATTCTAATTAAATCTGTGATATATTCAAATTATACTTTTCCCAATAAATTATACACACAAGCAAGACATTTTATTTGACGACAAGTTCACAAGCGCGTGCGGTGTACGCACACAGAGGCAATGCGCACAATTTTACGACGAGTGCGCGTAAGGTGTATGCACAACCAAGACACCCTAATTTTCGACAAGTCAGAGTATTGCGAAATAGGAACTTGGACAAAAAGCGGAGAGTGAGTATTGCGAAATCGGTACTTGGGCGAAAAACGGAAAATTATGGGAAAATTCACATTTTCACCGAGAAATTTGGAAATTTTGACAAAATTAACGATAGATCTGAACATGAAAACACTCGACAACCCATCATTTTCATTTTTCGTTATCATGGTTCTCCAACTTTCGTGGCAAAGCACAATGCTAATCGTCGGTCCCAGTGGTCAAGGGAAAAGCACTCTCGCGCGTCAAATTGTGGAGCAACGGAATCAAATTTTCGATGTCAACAGTCGTGTATGCTTCTGGTACTACGACACCTTTGAAAGCGTACCAGATTCACTAAAAAACAGACCCGACATTCTTCTTCGAGAAGGTCTTCCAAACCTGGAAGAGCTGAAAAAGTACAAGGACCAACAAGCAATGATCGTAATTGACGACCTAATGACAAAAATTGACCAAAACTCTGGAATGGAACGCCTTGTGTCAGTTTTGGCACATCACTACGATATGACAATAATTTTCCTTCTACACACCATATTTTACTCGAAAGTGATCAGAAACCTCCGTTTGCAAGCAAGTTACATAATTTTGTTCAAAAACAACGCGGATAAATCGAGTGTAAGTTGTTTGGGGGCCCAATTGATGCCTGGTGAATGCAAAACATTTCTCGCAATTTATAAAGACGCTACCAGTCTGCCGTATTCATATTTGCTCATCGATCTTCACAAAAACTGTCCTGAAGAAATTCGTTATAGGGATAACATTCTCCCTAACAAAGTTACTCATGTCTTCACTCCAAAGTCAAAAAGCTGAATGGAATTTGGATTCATTCAACCAAATACTGTCACTAGCCAATGCTAAAAACAAAACAAACCGCCTTGCCCATATTGATGCCATTTCGGATAATTCACTCATTTGCCTTGTGGAATTCATTTTCAACATGTTGAACGGCTCTATTCCACTTTCCCGCGAACATATCCAAAAACTGCGACCTGAAACTGAAAACCTACGCCAATTGTCAATAATTCGCGATTTGGACAAGACTCGTGAATTTTTGGTTCAAACAGGAGGAAACCCAGTTGCCGTATTGCTTCCAGTTTTGATTTCCGCTGCTTCCACAATTCTTCAACATGTCCTACAATAAATATGTCTTGCTGACAGTCGAGGAGCACCAAGACCTAATTTCCCGTGTACCGCAAGAACCTGTCGATTCACTGTTAAATGCACCTATGGATAACGATTCAAAAATTGCTCATATACGTGCACATATCGCCAACGTTGTGCAAAATCGAATACATGGCTCCGGAATTGATGACGAAGACATTGGGAAGGAAAAAGTACCTGAAGAAGAAGCAAAGAAACCCACTCCAATGAGTGTTTCTCTCAATGATACACCACAAATGGATCAATTCCCACAAGCCGTTCAATCCCCAGCTCCAACTGTACCAGACGTTATCAATCCTGTCGCGGCTAAGAAGGAAATCATGTCATATATAACAAAATTCCCAGATATCTTCAAAATTTCAAAACCCACCGGGAAAATAGAGATTCGTGGTGAACCCGTCACAATTCATAATATCAATCGCATTCTTGACGACTTGACCGGTGAATTGCCACTTCACGGAGTACAGTTGAATATGCACATACTCCTTGAGGAATTGAAAAAAGCTGGTCTTCCTCAACGATATCTTCTGAATCCAAAACGCCAGTATCGTACTCGAACTTCACCACGTAGTTTTAGCGTTGGAAGGCTGTAATGTTTCAAAAAACTTTGGAACGCCTGTATACGGATCCAAAAAGTGGTTTTCGAAGTGTATCGAAACTCTTATACCAAGCACGAAAAGTTCATCCGGATATTTCAAGAAAAGATGTTGTCGCATATCTTCACACAAACGATGCATATACCAGACATTTTCCAAAGTCCAAAATTCAACATAACCCCTGGGTGGCAACTGGACCAGATAGTCATCATATGGCAGATCTTGCAATGCTTCCCACACTGAAGAAATACAACAACGGTTTTTGCTACATTTTGGTGGTAGTTGACGTGTTCAGTCGCTATGTTTTTGCCCGGCCGTTGAAAAATAAGATGTGTATGACGGTTACCAAAGCTTATGATGAAATATTGCGATCGAAATGGAGGATTCCAACAAAATTATATACAGACAAAGGTAAACAAGAGTGATCCTGAACCGTTCAATACATTTTTCATTCAGGTACCGAATTCATGGGGAAAGAGTTCCGGAAATTGTGCTCAGATTTGGATATTCGACATATGAACCCAAAAAACACAAACGTGAAAGCCTGTTACGCTGAAAATGCAATTATGCGTATAAAGAGGCAGCTGGAGAAATGGTTCACATCGGCGAGAAGCTTCGAATGGACACGAATACTGCCAGAAATAGTTGATGGTCTCAACTCAACATTTATGGAAACTCTTGGAACATCACCTGAAAAAGTCACCTGGAAGAATGCAGCCAAAGTCTGGGAACGGCTCTACGGAGCATCAAGAAGATACACACCGAAATTCAAAGTCGGTGATACAGTCCGTGTCTTGATGGAAAATTCACCATTTGACAAAGGAACGAGAGCCAAGTGGACCGAAGAACTTTTCATCGTCTCCAGAATTATACCTTACGATATCCCAGTGTATATTTTGACAGACACACTCGATAGAGAAGTTGACGGAATTTGGTACGAAGAAGAAATGGTCCTTCACACGAAAACTGACGAAATCTACCAAATTGACAAAATTATTCGAAAACGGACGAAAAATGGGAAAAAAGAGTGCCTGGTCAGCTTCAAAGGATACGACGCATCGTTCAACTCATGGATACCCGCTTCAGATATAATTGATCTTGATGGATAGTCCCATTTGGTCTTGTGGAAACACAAAGTGCTCAAGGGCTCTCATCGTATTTTGTTCTCAAGTTTTCATTGTCTACACTGTCAGTTTTGTTGCTCTATATAAAATTTGTTCCAATTCTGACCCTCAACACCAGTGGCTTGCTATTCTTGGTTCCTGCATTGGGTACCTACTACCAAACCCAAGACTCGAAAAATGAGCGATTTCTACATAACTCTCGTGAGCAATGCTCACGCAAATTCTTCAATCTCCAATTTTAACACCCAACTACCACGCACCATCAACATGGACCGGGAGTTTGAAGTTGGACTTGTCTCGATAATTTATCCATCGTCACATGACCTGATTTCTGAAATGCCTGAAGAGAATGGCTGGAACGAAAACGAGTTTGTTGTCTGGCTGAAGAATACTCCTCTGAAATGTAGTGTTCCAAATTGCACATTTTCCACTCCAAATGAACTTGCGGAAATTCTGAATCATACACTTGCTCAACGGATTGATAAGGAATTCAACAAAACCAACACGAAAATCGACATGTTCACATACCAATCCCTATTCAAAAGAATTTTGGTGAAAAGCCCTGAAAACGTGACACAAGTACACTTCTCGGCGAGATTGTCATATTTCATTGGACATGACCGAATCATCAAAACTTTCCCAACACTAGGAAAATATTCAACATACTCTGGATCCGACTTGATGTATGTGTATTCTGAAAATCTTGTGGAACCACAAACTGTAAGCCACATGAAAGTCCCACTTTTGAAGGTTATCAACATGAACACGGGAGACGGAGCAAATATCGAACAATCTTTCACAAAACCACTATATGTACGTGTTCGACCGTCTGAAGTATCAAAAATTGGAATTCAAATCAAGAACGACCGAGATCATTTCATTCCATTCAATTCTGGAAAAATTGTCATCGTACTTCACTTCCGTCCCGTCAGAATTTCATTTGATGGCTGAATTCTTGGTCAACAACCGACGTATTCTACTACCATGCTTGTATATTTTGATCCTGACTCTTCTGTTGATTGGACTGCGTTCTTTGAACCTGACCCAAATCAAGGAGGTTCTGGTGGATTTCGTGCCGGAAGTATCTATCAGCGGGGAAATGGCCCGTTTTCGCAATTACTCGGAAAACTCTTCATTTCCGCTGTCCCTCTACTGAAACGCATGGGTGTTTCACTAGGTCGCGAAGTAATGGACTCGTCACTTCGTGTTGCAAACGACGTTGTAGCTGGTGACCCTTTCAAAAAGTCGCTATCTAGAAACGCCACAAATTCCTATAATTCGCTTGTCACTCGTGCTATTGATAATCTTGGTCAAAAAGGAGGACGCCGAAGACGTCGACGTGCTACTACCAAAGCCAAACCGAAGAAGAAGAAGAAGACTACAAAAAAGTCTAAGAAGCCACGCAAGAAGATTGCCCGCAAGAAGAGAAAGCTCCCGAAATCATCAACCCGCAAACGTGATATTTTTGGAAAATGGCAAAACTAGTGGATAAAAAGAGTGCACCATGTGCCACGGCAAACATTTGTCTATTCGATACTCCACCAAGCCAAGTAGCTTTCAACAAGGGAAAATGGATGACATTTTCGCCTTCAAACCCTGTTGATTCGAAAGGACCGAACACGTTCAATGTGTTTGACAGCGCTCACTTTTTCCAACTCAACAAGACATATCTTTCGTTCAAACTTCAACTTGTCGGATTGAAGAAGATGAAGAATACCGCCCAAGAGGAATTTATTCCAACCGTGGCAGTTGCAAACCTCATTGGATCCACATTTTTCAATCAAGTCAAGCTATCTTTCAACAATGTCCCTGTCTACGATTCAACTCATTATGCATACAAGGCCTACATTCAAACGCTGTTTGGAGAAAACGAAGACACAAAGATGGGATTTTTGACAGCAGCAGGATGGGATAACACGGATGATCTAGACAACATGGAGAAGAGAGTCATCTCCACTGGCGACGGTATCGATATTTGTACTCCACTATTTTTGGAACCTTTCCAAACCGAGAAGCTCTTGATTCCACACATCAATATCCAGTTGGAACTCTACAGAAACACCGATCATTTTTGCCTAGAGTCTCAATACGCAGAAATGACTGGAAAATTGCAAATTTCCGACTTGAAACTTCATATGAGAGCCATCGATGTCGTCCCATCTGCAACAATTGCCCTGGAAAATCGACTAAGAACGACTCCGGCTCAGTATCCTTTCACAATTTCAAAAGTGAAGATGATCACAATTCCTGAAGGACGGATGGAAATGCCATTCAACATGCTCTACAATGATATACTTCCACGTCGAATTATTGTTGGTCTCATTGCCCCAGATGCCATGGAAGGAAACCTGTCAAAAAATTGTTTCACATTTGCCCATCACAATCTTTCCGAAATCCAAGTTGATGCAAACGGCACCATGTACCCACCTCAACCAATCAAATGCGATTTTGCAAACAAAAATTACGCTCAAGCTTTCACAAGGATGTACGAAGAGTTGGGATGCATCTCAAACAAATCTTGCCCTCGCATTTCCTATAAAATGTTCCGATCGGGATTCGCCTTTTACGTGTTCAACCTAAGTCCACTTGACTCTACAAACTCATGGGAACTCATGAAAAATGGCAGCACTCAACTTTTCATGAGGTTCAAGGAGAAAACACCCACAGGCGGGTTGAACGCATTGGTTTTGTCTCAATTTGACGGAATGGCGACAATAGACAGTTTCCGAAATGTGACGGTGACTCAGCACCGCGCTTGATCACTTTGCTTTGCACAATTCATTTGATCGAAAAATGTTGCCAGGAGTCGTACGTCCAATCAACTTTCCTCCCAATTATACCCCACTGCCACCAGGAGTAAGTCTTTACCCATATAATTTTTCACGGAAAACTGTTTTCAGTATGTCGAATTCAATCTTGCTTCCCATCTGTTGATGCTTGGACGTGTCGAGCATGTATCTCCTCAAACA
Organism: Caenorhabditis remanei; assembly: GCF_010183535.1. NCBI lineage: Eukaryota > Metazoa > Nematoda > Chromadorea > Rhabditida > Rhabditidae > Caenorhabditis > Caenorhabditis remanei. Next base: position 135,348 of record NW_026526124.1, read on the forward strand.
ATTCGTGGTCTCAATCAATTTCTTCAAGAAATGGAACCTGTAATGATGTGGAATTCGTGTAACGGATGTCTCATTGGCGCTGAATCCGAACTGAGCCTGTAAGTTTTGAAGGAAATCACATAAAATTGCAAAATTTGATGTTTTCAGTGATGCGACTCCAACTTCCCACAGTTTCTACCACAAATTGGCCGCAAAATACCAAGCACGCCGTCGTCTTCGATTCACCACCGTCAAGCGCTATTTTGAGGATAAGTATAAAATAACCCTTAGTTATCCAAATTCCCCACTTCTCCGTGATCCCTCTGGATCAATGTTCCCAATTGAATGTGTCTGGATCCGTTTCCGTGTTCGTTAATAAATGTCGCTATCAACCAATCAACTTGAGAAATTTCTTGGCAAATGCCGCATAACAAGAACACATTTTCATGGAGTTTTTCCATGTGACAGGAATCCAATAATTCAAAAACGGCCATGCTCATTTATATGGAATACAGCTCCTAGTGATGATTCGGGCGAGCATTGGGTCGCTTTGTGGGTAGATGACCGAAATTTTGGATATTTTATGGATAGCAGCGGGGCTGAACCCCAATCCGAATTTCTAGAGTTTTTCACCAAAAATTGCATACAATGGAAAAGGGTATTCAATGTACCGATTCAAGGGCTTTTGTCAAACGTTTGTGGTTACTATTGCATATATTTTCTCATACGGAAAGCTATGAAACACTCAAACAAGGCGATTCGGGCCCTTTTTTCAACAAATTTGGCTAAAAACGACATCCTAGTGCAGAAATGGGTGAAAGTTCATCTGAAACGCTGCGAGTGTCGAGTATATAATCCGTTGAAGTGATCAATCTGTCATTCATCATGTCTGAAACCAGCGAAGTTCCACTCCCAATGGATTCTTTTGATCCCCCACCACCACCACCACCAAGTTCTCCAAATGTTCCACCAGTTGATAAAATCCCTTATCCACAAACCATTCCACTTTTGGAAGATGCTTTCAAGAATCTGACTCTTGTTGGTACTATCAAACTCTACAAAGATTATTCTGGAAACCTTCACATTGCTTCTGGGTGATTCATATGCACTCAACCCTGTTACACAATCAATTATGAATCACGCGCACAAGACATTTTTCACTCCACCTAAATTTCGATCAACCTCAATTTCATTCTACCACCTTCCCTCTTTGTTGGAAGATTCTTCGCTACCGTTCTTGCTATAATTTGCTAAAAATGGAAATTCCACTCGTCCGCATGTCCTGGAAGACGATCGTTCCACTGGGTTAGTGCTTTGTGAAGGTTTCTCGAGTTTTTGTATAACTATTTTTGAAATTCCAGACGAAAATTTGGCGGGAAAAGCACTATCCGTGTCGATGTGCCCAGTACCAGGCTGTCTGGGATGGGGAAATGTGTTGAGGCATAAGAATGCCTTCCACCGGACAGAGGAGGCCTGTCCGGTGGCGGCACATATGAGGAAGCTTCGCCAGGTAAATTTATATATTTTTGCAGTTATCAAAATTTTCTAATTATAGCATTCGAGAAACCCCCATCCCTTCATGGCGGCACCACCAGCTCCCTTCATGGCGACAGCGGCACCACCAGCTCCACCACCACATCCAACTCTAGGACTTCAGGTAAATTTGATTTTCTTGATATCTGAAAAATACTTATTCCAGGATGTGAAAATGGAGGAGGATATTGCCCTCCCGCCACCGCCAGCACCACCACCACACTTCACGCTGCCACCACCGCCAATCCAAATGCCGAGCAATATGCCAGCCGAACCCGTAAGTATTTTTGTTAAAGATATTTGACTAATGTTATAGACTAATGCTATTTGATTAATGCTATAGATATGTTATTTACAGATCAGGCTGGCGTATATCACCACGCTATCTACGGGAGGCGCAATGTCATCAACCATGCTCGACTTCACGCAAACATTTCCGATAAATTCATAATTTGTCTTCAATAAATTTGGTAGAGTTGAAAAATGTCTTGATTCCACAGCTTATTTTTCGAGGGGTGTATAAGGCACACTTAGGGGGTTAGGATGGGTGTTTTAGACACTCTCAGGGGTTTGCGAGGGGTGTATAAGACACATTTTAAGGTTGCGAGGGGTGTTTAAGGCACACTCAGGGTTTTGATGTCTGAGAGAGTGGGACGCAATGGCATTTGGCGAGAGGCGCAGAGAAAGGGGGAGCCGAGACGAGAGACGCGCCAGACATGAGAGACACAAAGAAACAGTCGAGGGAGCGGGGGGCCCTGTCGGGTGTGAGAGACGCGCCTGGTAAGAGAGACGCAGAGACCCCCTCAGGGCGCCCACCGAGGGCGCCCTCTCGGCCGGCCGGGCGCTCGGTATATAAATATCATCTTACCCCTCAGTCTAGGTTACACAGTTGGCGCACCCGGTTGTGTGTCCAACCGGCGGTCGGCTCCCCTCCGCAGGTTCGACACCCACCCGGGGCTCTAATTGACTTTCCAAAAATCTGAAATTGCTGAAATTGCTGAAATTGCTGAAATTGCTGAAATTGCTGAAATTGCTGAAATTGCTGAAATTGCTGAAATTGCTGAAAATTCTGAAATTGCTGAAATTCTGAAATTCTGAAACTGCTGAAATTCTGAAATTCTGAAACTGCTGAAATTCTGAAATGTCTTTAAGGATAGGCACCTCATAGGGACCTCATTAATCGGGACCTCATTAAGTATGACCACCTCATTAAAGATAAGCACCTCATTAAAGATAGGCACATCATTAATGATAGGCGTGAAGGATAGACTACAGAGTGGGAGAGTGTGTGAGGTGGAGAGACGCAGAGAATAAGCCCCGCCCCCTCCCCAGCTACAAAGTGAGAGAGTGTGTGAGTTGGAGAGACGCAGAGACATGACTACAAACTACAAAAGTTCGCCTTATACGCTCCCATACTTCTCTCCCTTTCTAAAGTGTTATGAACAATCGCTCAATTTTGCATAGAAATTGGTCAATCTAAGAGAGAAATTTTTTGTCGATGCGTCACCTGCTAAGTGCACAAAAGTTTCGAAAATGGAGCAACCATGACACTCTCACAGCGATTTACATTTTCAACTGAAAACGGTCAAAGTTGTCAGAATTATTTCCATAACTGCACTTCATTGACTTCAAATTAGTTTAAACTTTTATTGCTGCTGCAATAGTTACCTACAGAAAGTGACTGTTTGGAAATTTCAGAAAGGTATTTTATCAACTCAAAAGGTGTTCATCAATTGGAGAATGATCCCGGGATCACATATAATTTTAGCTTTCCTTTAACTGCAATGTTGCAGAATACATCAATTTTTGAAAAAGGTGAGCAGTCGACAAAGCGAACATGTTGGAAGATATTTAAGACATGGATCCTTAGGATGGCTTCTATTTATTAAAAATTAAAATTGTTTCATTTGTTGATTTAATTTTCATTGTAATTTAATCAGAAAATATTATCTGCTTATTTAAAAAGTACTGATTAAAATCATGTTTTCCGCATCAAACTTCAGAAAACTCTTGAGGATTACGACAGCTCAAACTTCTTCTTCGGGATACGATTTCTGATCATTTGAACCCATTTTATTATTGTCAGTCACAAATATATCCTCATGCAACCACAACTAAGATTACAATTAGTCACGAGTTATTTTGCCAACTTGCACTTCTTACTCATTAGCGGCAGCTTATTGTGATTACAAAGAGATCAGGTTTGAAATTGTGAGTTTCTGCTTATGTTTTGACAAAAAGTAGACACAATTGTTAGTTTCTTTTTTCTTTAACTTCTCTTTTATTAAGAATAGTGACAGTTTTGAGGAAAACGAAAATGATTTGTTTTCTTATTTTTGAATAGTTATTTAGGCGATAAAAAATGTTTTTCCAAATATTCCATCTGGAAACTGTTTATTTTGATACAAAGCTGGTATTTTGTTTTTTTTGACGTCAGATATTCTAATAATCTTTTCCCACTTCGAAAATAAATATTCTAAAATCTTCTCTTCTCCTATGACCAACAGATGGAACCTCATCTATTTTTTTTCATCCCTCTCTATTCCGCATCTTGCCATCGCCCCTTTTTCTAATTTTTCAATAAGAAAAATGACAATAAAACGGTTGTCCCTCACAACGATCAATTTTCGGGGGTGAAAAGAGGGCACCCATCCTTCTGCTCATAGTGAGGTGCCCTCCATTTATTTTCGGCTCCTCAGTTAGTCTTCCCAAAGTGACACTTTCATTTCGCAGAAGGAGCCATTCTCGTCTTCCACGAATTTTCGTTTATTTTTGTTTTTTTTTCTTCCGATTTCAGTGAGGTGGATAAAGACGCGTGACGTGGCAATAAAAGTGTCAACTAGATGGATAGATTGATAAAATTTCTCGTAATCGAGGTGTTGAGAAAATGCCGAGAAAGAGTCGTTTTCCAATTAAAAGGAGAAAGAAATCATAGTATCAAATCTAAATCTTCCTAAATGTAACAACGTATTTAAAATAGTAAACAGTGACTTCAATCAGGCAAATTATTATTTCTTTTTCTCATGAAAGTTTTGGTGTTCATAAATTTAGTATTGTGGATCTCTCGGATACTGTAGGTAATTAAAGTTTACTGTAAAAATCTATGATTTTCCTGAAATTATTGTGTTAGTTTGATTGTATCGCAACATTTAAAAAAAATGGAAGGTTACTGTAGCTATGAGGGTTATTGTAAGTGTCGAGAAACTTTTGTAAGTTTGATGAAATTTAAAGTATTGCAGTTTTCTTGCATTTTCTTTATTATAAGCAGTCTACTGTGTAACTAATTTGTAGTAGAAGTGAATGTCGCCTGTTGCTGTGGATACATCATATCTGAATTAGACTTTTGACGTTTCTACGGAAATGGGTTACTACTTGGCTTCTTGTCTTCTATAAACTTGCATATTTTAGTCTAAACTGCTTTGAACTATTCCTGCGTATGTTTTCACATATATCATAGTCAATAAAGTCTTTCAGGTGAATCAGTTATTCAAATGGACACTAATTCTTCAGCCAGCAACTCTTTTCATAAAATCAGATCTCTTCCAAAAAGTGAATCACCCAATTTGGTGAGTCCAGGCAAAGTTTTCCCCATTTTCGAAGTTTTGTAGATTTATGAGCGTGCCGCACATATAAAACTACTCAATTATGATTTTATCTAGTTTTTTATACTCGAAATTTTATGAGCGCTTGCGAATTATTTCCTTTTAATGTTTTTAGTTTTTTTCAAAGTTTTTGTGGTCTAAACCCTTTTTTTCCTTTTTATGGAAGTTGAAATTCCTTTTCTTGGAACAAACGTATTAAGAAACAACCAAATAAAAAAAGCAAATTCACTTGTAAGTTTTATATGAAGATAAGACATATCATTATTTCTAACAATTTTCCATTTTCAGTGGACCTCTGCCAAAGATACGTTCAATGCAAGCACCAAAGGATATGAAGCCAAAGTGATCAATGTAGTTGGTTATGTACTTCTTCAGATTGTTCTTGATCTCACTGTGTTCCAAATGATGCTTCGGTATGCTGTGAGTGCTTGGCGAGGAGAATCAGCGGTGGGTGGTTTAATAATGTTTTGGGTAAGATCAACATAAGAGAACCAAGTGTTGATTTGATAATTTGGTTACGCTAGAACTTGTGATAAACATCGATCGAACCGCTTTCTTCTATTTTGTAGCTGACTATTTTTCTGAACCGGCTCCTTTCACAAAAGTTTAAAAAAAGACGCCAAGTAAATGCATTTCAGTTCAAGGTAACAAAATTCTTATTCTTACCCTGTTTCAAAATTTTGATAAGATTTATGAAAAACTTTTTCGCAATTATAAAATTAGATAAAATTTGGAGCAGTGATACATTTAAGACTCTGATACGTTTTACAAAAATTTCATTTCTACCAAAAATTTTTGAATGTGTTGGCTAGTTAAATTTGAATAAGTTAGCTTGTTGTTATTTTTCACAAAAGTATAACATGAGAACTTTACGAATGAAACTAATTGACAATTACAAGATCAATATCATCAAAAACGTCCTCAATTTTAAAAGATTTTCAGAGTCTCGACATGGACCAAGAAATTGAACCAACTCCGGAGAGAGTACAAGTTCTAGGAATTCTTTTTTTTACTACTGTTGTCGGATCAGTCATAGCCGTATATAAAAACGCAATTGGACCCATCCTGCTGATTGTGACTCAAATTGTAATGTCTGCCGGAGCATTCTACTATATTTCAATGCCACTCATACTCGAAGCATTTCAAGAATTCTGGATAGGAAAGGAAAACAACATTTGTTTAATTCATTTGTGTTATCACATCTTCATCACCTTGTGCTACTGCTCCATCTACTTTTTCCCAACCTTCATTAATTTGTGGTTCATGTATTGCACTTTCATAGTCATGTTGGTTTTTCTTGGATTCAAGGTGTCTAACAAACTTTATGTTTTTCATTGAATTCTAAATTTTCAGGTTTTCGGAGACAAAAAACCCAATGTTGTCAACTCAGCTTCATCCGACCTAGCATCAAAGATCTCTCTATCAGAAGGAAGTACCCCACCAGAAACAGGTTATTACGGCGACAACAGCTCTTTTTCAGAATAACAAACTGTTTCTATCCTTTCATATCCTAAAATATACTCATAACAGGTTTTACATAAAAAATTGAATAACAACCAAACGTATACATCTTTAATTATACATAATTAAAGCGTAATCATTTTTCAAGACATTCTCTACAATTAACGAGGAAAGGGATGTACAGAAAAACTTTTAATGGGACTGTATGAACTTATATTATTGCGTACTCAATGTTTTCAACACATTTTTTAACACATTATGTTAGACTCCGCCCTTTCCATTAAAAAAAACCTATTTTTGAGCCCAATTCTGGCCTTTTCGTTTTGCATAATATCTTGGCTGTGTCGTATTTTTTCCTTTTCATAAGATGGTATTCGTAATTTATCTCTCAATCAAAAAAATTAGTATCAAATCGAATCAAGCATTTCTTAGGCAATTATTTGGAACCGAAGCAGGTCAAGATGATGAGCTGACTACCACAGTTTATTCCAATAATTTCTTCGATAAAGTGATCGATCGGTAACTTTGTTTGCACGTTGAAATTTTCACAAGAATGGCGCCCACTCCAATTTAGTGACCATGAGGTAGTGAACACATTGAAGTTCACCATCATCATGCCCATTGTTTCAATGCAAAACATCTGATGGCCATGAATTTGTCAACAATGACTTTGTATCATTTGACTCTCAAAAATGCGGATATCAATAAATATTTGGAAGGCTGATGCGTATTCAAAATTCACGTATTTCTCGGTTCATGTCGGTGAAGGGAACAAGTTTTTAAAAAATTCGATTGCGAATGGATTAACGAATGAGAAATTTGTATCAAGCGTTTTCACCGAGCTTTTGAAAAAATCACCGAACATGTTTGTTTCCGATCGAATGCGCAAAACAAAAATTCAACTCAATGTCAGATTAAACGCGGGAATAGACATCATGACGATTTTGCTACGAAATGGCGGGGAAAACCATTAGTGCTTTTGTGGAGAACTAAATCAATCATTCTGAATTATTATTTTTTTTATGTTTTCAATAAAGTTTTTGTGATCCGAGCTATTACGAAACCGCATATTCTGGATCATGTGCTACATCGGATGATATATAAGTGCAATCTTAATTTATTTTTATCCTCACGTCATTAGATATTTTTAAATTGGTGGTAGGGTGCTACCTAAGACCCCTTCTTTTGCGTTTTGACCCTCCGTATAACAATTTGCGTACGTATTGCGTGGATTAGTGATGGTCTCAGTAGCTCTTTTTAAGCTTACTTCGCACCTGCGTTTTTGGTCGGGAGCACTCATGATTCCTGGTTGTGCAGCAATAAATATCTTTGTTGCTCAACATCAGAGAAACGGTTTCGGAATGTTGATTAGTCTCGACTACAGCTTTACGACAGTTTTTTTTGTTTAGAGTAATGTCAATGTATTACTAAACTGTTTCTGAAATTTTTTAAGTTTTACTCCCATTTTCGTAAATCTATATGGACTACTCACCTAATATTGAAGACCTGTCACTTGAAAAGCGAAAATCATGTTATGCAAAAGACAGCAAAACAAAAATACTTTCGATGTATTATTTTTATTGATTTGTTACTCACGGTCATTAAATCTTCTAGCAGATATTACAAGTGTGGTTGTTCATAAATTTCTAGAAACATCGTTGGAGAGATGGAGGAGATTATATCGGAAAATGACCGAGTCGGGGTGAAAGTTTCTACAACTACAAGGGGTCGACTGGTGTCTTATAGTAACATTGAATGAATTTCTAAGGAACCAAAAACTGGAGTAAACTAATTTGTTAAAAACATCAGCTTTATTTCATGTTTGTTTTCAACGAACAGGGAAATTTTGAGTAAACAATAATTGCTCGAAGAATTGGAAAAAAGATTATAAAAAGACAATCAAAACAAGAATACACATTTTGGATTGAGAAGAATTCAAGTTTACAACTTATCAGTGTTCGGCGGCAAATCCTCGTGGGTTAATTTTGATATGAAGCTCGGTGGCATTAGTCTTTCTTACAAAGAAACAGTTGATTTCTCTGTCTGGACTGCCGTGCCGTACAGTATAACACTGGGTCGGATTTCTGTAAAAGTAATCAATTTATAATGACATTACTAATTTATAGGAAAAACATACTCATCTCCAGGAAATGTTCCTCTCACAGCATTCGGGATGGAGCTCAATGGTACAAATCTCCTGCCTCCGTTATTAATTGAGATGTGTTTGCCCATTGGACAACTTGCTCTTTTGAGGTACTCAAGCAAACCAAAAAATTGGTTAATATTGAGCCACTCAACTTTAAAGTGAACTCGAAGGGCGTTCGAACAATATTTGACCTCCTCTCCTTTGATAATATGTAGATCAGCTGACCCAGTAATTGCGAAGTCAGAATAGTTACCACCAACAGTGGTAATTGTGTTGAGAGGATGATTTTCATAATTAATCTTAGGAGATAACGTTTCCAGATAAGCACCAGCATTTTCTTCGGCCGTCATATTTTTGATAATTATCATTTTGTCATTGAGAGTTGAGGAACCAAATATTTTTGTCATCAAATATTCCATTGCTTCTTGTAGTCGATGGGAGTATGTCACGTATTCTACAGTTTTGAATGTTTTCGTGATTACAGCCAGCCGTATATATTGATTATACGCAGATGGAAGATTTCTCGATTTCAACTTCAACGTTCTCAGTTTGTAGCAGATCGTTCTTTTTTCTTTTTGAAACTGTCTTCGAAAAGCTTCAGCGGAGCTAGGATATTTCTTGATGTTTGCTCCCAACCTTCCTCTTGCTCGAGCCAGTTCGTTTACCAAAGACTGCACAGTTATCACAGAAGAACCTGGCATTTCTTTTTCCAAGCCATATTCATCCAAATCATTTTCCCATCCGCCTTTTTTGTTCATCTCCTTTACATACTGCGAAGGTTCTCCGTTATTACAAGTTTGAACAACGCTCAATCGGTAAATACCATTATCGATTTCAATCCTTTTTTGGTCGAGGCTGAGACGTTGGATACGAGCGGGAGTAAACTTTTGTAGTTCACAGAAACCGGGACTTATTCTTGTGACAGCAGTTCTGAAAAGGAATGTAGGATGCACATACATAAATATTGAATGCTTACCGAACCGAAAAATCCATATACTTGATTATAGCTTCCGAACATAGAATATTCAATGGTTTTTTGGTTTCCATTATTGACAAAATTGATGGAACGAACGGTTTGGTCGAGTCTTTAACTTAAATACAAAAAAAAATGGGATTGAGCTGCAAAACTATAACGAGTCGGAAAGGAAGAATCAGTTAAAAGCGATTTGAAAAATGAGAATAAGAGACGTGATATAAGATTTCGAAATTAAAAATGTTTTTGAGGGAAAGTTGTATGACAATTCAATCCCTTTTTTTAAGTTTTCTTCAACCAACAAACTTACAACAACTTGTAATACCCACTTTATGATAACTTAAGAAAAACACAACTGTGATCAGAGTTTGAAACACATCCTACTATTCACTACCTCTATTTTTCATGGAATTTGTTGGACTGCAGCATTATCAAAAAACAATTTAAGGGATCATCTCTAGCTCGTCTCTTGTACTAATCAGTATAAACCTTTCTCACATGGAATGATCGTGTATAATGAGCCAAAACCAGGTATATCAATTCGCCATCATTCCATGTCAGTTCGAATAGTTTTCAGTAACAAGTCTATTGAATATTCATAACAAAACAAAAAAATCTTAAACTGTGGTAGATATTTTTTGGTTGATACAAAATAAAAGTGTCAATTTTGAAGGGCGACTGTAATAACAAGGTACCTCCATTAGAAGGTGCATTTTCTCTGTTTGAATACGCTTTTGTAACTTAAAAAAAAAAATTTTAAGACGAGGTGCATTCAAATAGAGTTTTTGTGATAAACCGAATGGTAGAATCACAAACTTCAAGAATTTTCAAGTTAAAAATTATCAAACACACCAAGATCTCACTTAGAGTTTCGAAAGAGCTGTTTATGCAAATGTCTAAAATCTACCTTTTTTATTAAGCGGATATATGAGAAGTGGGCTTAAAACACAATTGGAGGCTTTGGAAAAAAGAAAATGCAAGAGAAGAATGACAATTAAGAATGAATGTGGCGATAAGACCAAAAAGCGCAAAAGAGAGCGGAAGAAACCTAGAGAGTTGAGTAAAAATGTAATAAGAGGCAAAAAAATAATAAAATAGGAAGTATTTGAGTCGGAAGACATGGAAACAATGTGAAAAAAATTGTTACACAGTAAAATATAACGTTGAACTTTATTTTCAATGAGAAGAAAACTGTCATAAAATAAAGAAAGCAGTGAGACACGAGTGTTCTCACGTTTAGTTTCCTAGACCACAAGCAGGCGGTTTGTGTGGCTCATGTGAGAATGGCGTGTGAAAACACGACGAGTTGTCATAGATTTTTGGAATTTGAAGTTTTAAATGATACTCATGGAAATTTTTGCAGTTTTTGTCACACTCGTCGGAACTGAACAGAATGACATCAGATGTATTTCGTCAAAGTCAAAAACAGGAGTAAATATATTTGTTCAAGATATCAGTTTTATTTTATTTTTACCGTGAGCAATGGAAATTAGAGAAATAGTCATCAAAATATAGCTGGGAAAATGGAAAAAAGATCATAAAAAACAAGAAATGTATGAGAATGGAACTAAGTTCCGAACAAGAAAATGTGTTTGTAACTGAAAATAATTCACATCGACGGTTCTATTCATCGACGGTATTTGGTGGCAAATCCTCGTGTGTGAATTTTGATGTGAAGTTCGGTGCTAAGAGCCTTTCTCACAAAGAAACAGTTTATTTCTTTTCCTGGATTGCCGTGTCGTACAGTATAACACTTGATCGGTTTTCTGTAAAATTTATGATTTTAAAAGAACAGAAATAACTTTTTTTCTGACTTACTTATCTCCAGGAAATCTGCCTCTCACAGAGTTTGGGATTGATCTCAATGCAAAGAATCTCATGTATACATAAATAATCGAGATGTGCTTTCCAATTGGGCAGTTTCCTCTTTTGAGGTACTCAAGGAAATTATAGAAATCAACAACATCAAACCGATCAATTTTAAAGTGAACACGAAGGGCGTTTGACCGATTGATAAAGTCCCCTCCTTTGATAACATGTAGATCAGCCAACCCAACGATTGGAAACTCAACATAGTTTCCACCCACAGTGGTAATTGTGTTGAGAGGATGATCTTCATAGTTTATTCTAGGAGATATTGTTTCCAGATAAGCACTAGCACCATCCTCGATTGTCAAATCTCCAACTATTATCTTTTTGTTACTCATAATCGAATGCCCAAATATTTTAGACACCAAATATTCCATTGCTTTGTGTAGTTTTCGGGTGTATTTGATATATTCCACGGTTTTGAATTTACTAGAAATCACAACCATGCGAATATACTGATCATACGCAGATGGTAGGTTTCCTGCTTTTAATTTTAACGCTTCAATTTTATCTCTTTTATCTCTATGCTCTCTGTTAAAGTTTTTCTTGATAGCTTCTGCAGCCTTGGAATTGGCAGTGCTCAGATCTTCTTCTAATTGCATTTCTGCCCTTGCCAGTGTCTTTTCCAAATCGTCTACGGGATAGATGCGTTCTCCTATCGCAAATCCGTACTCATCCAAATCACATTCCCATCCTCCTTTGCTATTCATCACTTTGACGTGTTCCGAAGGTTCTCCTTCTTTACGAATGCGGATTACAGTCACTCCATAAATAGTATGGTCAAATTCTATTCTATTTTTGTCAAGACTGAGACGTTCGATTCGAGCCGGAGAGAACTTATGAAGAGTTACAAAGCCGGGGCACTTTTTGGATAGTGTTGTTCTGTAAATAAATATTGGAAATACTTGACGAACAACTGAAAAATTACCGTAATGAAAAGCCCACATAATTTAGCACCGTTTGTGCACACAGGTAGGACAGCGGAGCTTTGTGTGTGGAATTCATTAGATTACGTATGGGTCGAAAATCCAGTAATTGAATAAGCCTGAAAACCATTAAATGTGTAAAAAGAAAAAACAACAATCAATAAGAGAACTTGAGAAAAAGTGAACGCTACGTATATCTTACGTAACTGAATCAATACATGAGTCTGTGTAGCAGAGCAATTACAAATGAGGGAATGAATGGGAAGGATTGAACTAGTGTGAATGACCTACATATAAGAAATCAATACAATATAACACCTGCAAGGATTAGACATAGGAGATATTATCAAATAAACAAATAAAGATGAATTGACTTTTTGAAAACGCAGCAAAGTTAGCGATCGGAAACTAACAGCCACCTCAAAGAGCGAGTAAATCATCTCAATACCGTGTAATCGGCCATTGTGAGGAAATAAGCACTGTAACAAAAACACAGTGTAAGATCAGTAACCCACTCATTGACAACCTCATCGGAAATTCCTGGATATGGAACTAAATGATTATTGATTCAAAGTTTAGAAAAGGTTGAGAAGACTCGCATACCACGCATTAGTACTGATGGTACAGAAAGAGATAATTATACACAGAAAAGGTAAATGTTCACTCAATACACTCCCAACGTCTTGAGACAAGGGAAAACTGTCTAGAGGCTGTCGGCGGGACGACAATTATCAGAATGATGTGAATGCAATTAAATATTGACCTAGAATACGTGTGGATGTCACATGTAGGATGTCACGTTTTCCGCAACGCGACCGCTCGCAGCGCTTTCGGTAGCCAAACAAGGGATATTTTCTGGGAAATAGTTGGCCAAAATAGCTGTGCATGTGGAGTAGGAATTGTTTGCGTGAAAGTGGGAGAGAGAGACTATACATGACATAAATAATATAATTTGCACATGAACTGGCATCACGATACTAAAAGGATCAATATTGCAATAAAACAAGGAGAGATCATGAATACGTTTTTCATCACGTACGTTAAGAAAATCACATTTATCAGGAAAGTTGAGAATTGAACTAATTGACCAGAACTTTTAAAAACAAGTGTGAGCTTCGGCAGTTTCCCAAAAAATACAAATTGTTCAAATAGGTCGGAAAGATAATTTTTCCTTATTATAAACTGTTAGTTGGTCTAGTAAAAAAGAAGTTTGTGTAATGGCGCGTTGAAAAGGTAAACACACACAAAAACATCATTTTTTGCAGAAGTTGAAAACCTCTGTCAGTGATTGTCAGCGTTATTCAGTATTTTGATTAGCATCGATTTTATAGAAAAAAAATTGTTGCTGCAGATAAACAAGATTTTAGACAGTCAAAAAATGATTATCCGAAATGAAAATTTTGATGAAGAGTTGTGTACTCCAATTCTCAAGAATCAACATGTTTTGTTGGAGGATGAAAATAAAATACATTTGGGAAGCAGTAACGCTCATTCAAATGAAACTTGAATAGAAAACAAACTTCCAGTTGGAACAAGTTTTACGCTTAATATCAAAATACATTGAAAAAATATTTGTAACCAATTACATCTTCAACTGAAGATGACAAAAAGGACGGCAAACTTTGATATTCATAGTAACGTTAAGAGAAACATATTGCATCCATCGATCCATCACTTTGCCCGACTGAATTTGCACACTTGTTACATTGTTCCATCAATAAATTTCTATTTTTTCATGTGAAACTTATTTCTTATTGTTTCATGGTATTTCAATCAACAATGAAATGCAGAGCAATGCAGCTTTCTTCTACCAGTTCACTGAAAATGATCGCCTATAAAAATATTCTTTAAAGTGTGTGGTATCTAGCTCCAGAGCTACCCAGAAACGGAGTTTTTAAATTTTTATTTAGTGTTGTCAGACGTTTTCTAGTTGATAGAAGACTGTCTATGTATACTCATTTTAAACATGTATCATTTTCATTTCAAAAACATTTTTTTAAGAAAGAATTTGCTGTAGTATTTGCGTATTTTGTGCAGCACAAGAAACGCGTCAGTGAGCCTTGTGCGTATTAGTGGACCGCTGTGTCTTGTATAGTGCGCGCGGAGGAAGGGGAAGAAAGAACACAGCGGGTAAAGAGACGCAGGCATCGACGCAAAAAGAGAAAGAGGTCAGTGTGCAATTGCGCCCCATTAAGGCGACCTTTTTGTACCGTTTATTGTTTTTCTTTTCAGCCATTTGTTCGCCGATTTATTTTCTGGCCGCTCTCGTTAAGTCGTTAGTTTTTGAGTGAATTAGTTAAATCGTTTTTCACTTCGCTCACAAGTCTTCTCTGCTAACTTTCTTTTTTCAGAAAATGCCGATCTCAGCTTTCCGCCGTCAAGTCAAAAATGCTACTCGCAACTATTCGGCTTATCAAATCAAAGTACGTGAAGCAACAAGCAACGACTCGTGGGGACCATCAAAATCAATAATGTGCGAATTGGCGGAACTGACACACAGTCCAATGGCTTTCACTCACATCATGCCAATCATTTGGAAGCGGATGAATGAGAGTGGCAAGAAGTGGCGACACGTCTACAAGAGTCTCGTTCTCCTTGAGTATCTTGTCAAGGCTGGACATGATATGGTGAGTGAAATCGCTTCGTTGTATTCAAAATATAGTTTTTTTCCAGGTTGTTGAGGAGTGTACAGAAAACTTATACCTTATCGATACTCTGAAAGATTTTCAATACATTGAGAAGTATCAGGATGTGGGTATGAACGTGCGCGAGACTGCCAAGAAGATTTGCTCACTGCTGTCCGACGATGAGCTCTTGAAAAAAGAGAGAAAAAGTTTCAAGGAAATGAGAAACAAATTCATAAACAGCGGAGTTGAAGAGAGTCGTAGTGGTACTCCTGACAGTGTCGAGGATATCAGTGTTGGTGAGTAAATTGATAATGAGAGACACATTGTTATTGCTCCACTTTTAGAAGTCGATTACGACGGTAATCATTCTTTCTCCACAACCAACAAGGAGATGCAACTTCAAAATGCTCTTGGATTATCTCTTGAAGAATTCAAGAGATCTGATGAAGTCCGGAAACGTGAGGAGACTTTGCTCCAAATGGGGATCGAAGATTCCCAAAAGGTAAATGAGAATTCTGAATTCTCCTTTTCAATGAAGATATTGTTTTAGCAAGCATACCTTCGCTTGGGAGCGAGTGACTTTGTGAGAGGAGAAGTAACGCACCGTGTAATCGATGACTTGGTGACATTGGGTGGTGCCGAGTTGGCCCACAGACTAAAGAATCCAATCACCTTTATCAATCAATCGGGAGCCATCCACACTCAAAACTACCAAAATCCGTCTTACGATTACTTCTGTGTGAACATTTCTTCATGTGCACTGGACAGTTCTTCTGAAGCTCTTGCGGATCTGAACACTTTGGACCCATTTGCATTTGCCAGCACAGTTGCAAGTGATCAGGACTTTGACATTAACCAGCGTGATGTGAGTTCTAAACAAAAAAACATTCATTGAGTTTAACTTTCAGATCTTCTCTCCGATGAGCTATCCAATCATCGCCAACTCTCATTGCTCCCCAGCCACCGTCAACTCTCATCTCTCTCCAACAAAAATCGATGCTGAAAACGTTTCAATCGACACCGACAGTCTTGTCGACTTGAATAACTTGATGAAGCAAGTGATTTTTACACAAAAGGTTCGTTTTTTTATGAGTCATATTGGCAAGATACATGAATAACGGGTTTTTCGTTCAAGTAACGCTACTAACACGGTGCCCTGCATTTTTAACTGTCTAAAAGATTGCTTGCATTGAGCAGACCAAAATTTCCTATTGAAGTCATGGCTTAATTTTTTTGTGGCGCTATCTTCATAACCAATTTTTTGAGTTTGTTCCGGACCGCTGACGCCGTAAACTTAGATTTCGGAGTACTAGGGTGCCGTTCTAAAGATTACAAAAAATTTATAATAATCAATTGATTTTAGACGGAGTCTCTGCATTCAATGGGGCCATTCGCAAACCACTCAAAAGGACTGTTCGCAACCCATTCAAACCTTATCACTGCAAATCGTCAACTATCGATGAGATGCAAACTGCAGAATTTCAACAAGATGCTCCGATGTAGTTGACTGATTCACATGATCTTTTGTCAAATGTTTATTGATTTTCTTTTTGCTTGTTAAGTAGTTCCTTTCTTTAGCTTGCACTCGAAATAATTAGAATTTTGAGTTTATTTTTTGTGTATATGATTTGATCAATCTTTATTTTGTGTGGTTCCTGATATTTGTATAATGATTGCTTCTCTAGTTTTACGCGTTTTTTTGTTATTTGTTAATAGTCATCACTAATTTAAAGCTCGATTCAAAAAAATTAAAGCATTCAGTCTAGTATGTTGATTCATAAATCTTGTTAAATTTTTCAAGTGAGGGTAAATTACATAACGTTTTCAAACCCCGAAAGCAATAAATTTTTTTGTTATTGAACATATCGGTTGTCACGCAAGAGTTCCTCTTCATTTCTCAATTTTTTTGCATTCACCGAAAAACTTGGCTGCTTTTGAAAAATCGGTATATAGAAACTTGACCTAATTATTATTTGTGTTATCAATATTCATTAGACGCTTTCTGTTTGTCTGAATGGTTGTTCTCAGCCAGTGCGCTGCAGCTAGGAAAAAATTTGTTTTCAGTTTTTGAAAAACTAGGACAGAAAAGTGTAGAACATTATACTTCCATTAATCGATTCCGGGAATTTCTGGCATTTAAACCAACCAATTTTCTTCATCGCTGATACCATCAACATCCTCGAATCCTTCGTCCTCGTTCTCATATTCTTCGTCTTCAGATTCTTTTTCATTCGAGTCATCCGAGTCTTCTAACTCTATGTGTCGTAGTAACTCGTTATTGTCTTCATCACCTTTTCTGAGTGAATCTTCTTTTCTCCGCATTTCCAATTCTGCACGATCATGTTCTCTTTCAACGTTCTCCAACTCCTCTAAATATTCATTCATTGAAACTCTATTTTCTGGTTTCCAGTTGACAATGTTTTCATTTAATTCTTCAATTTTCGTTGCTAATTCCGATTTAACAACTTTCAGTTCTTTTATAGAAATGTCGTGAACCGCATAACCACCATTCGCTTTGAGAAGCTGTAGTAAATGTGGTAGGTGCTCAGGATCCGGGAGAGTCAGCGTGTTTTCCGGACAATTGCAGACTGTTGGAACACCTCGTTGACCATGAAGCTTGCAATACGGGGAATTCCAATGAAAATGCATTTCCAAAACTTCATCGCATTTTTTGGCTCTTTGAAGTGAGAAATCCGTATCAGCGGTATTATGGTCAACATTAATTTCATTTTGATTATGGTCCATTGCTGTAAAGTTATGTGAATGTCAAACAACAATTTAAAATTTATGTCGCTGGAGAAATAGTCCTTCTTGGACAAAAATCAATCAAAACTCAAAATTTTCCTTTGTTTTACATTCTGGTTTTGTTATTGGTAACGGCGAGCCGACTGTTCCTCTATTTTGGTATTAGGTAACATTCTTACATTTGTATAAACATGAATGAACATTTTTGTGAATGCCCTGACCACAATGCATTTCGTCTTATTTTAAAAATGAAGTCAGAACAGTGGCACAGTGTATTATAACAACCAGAAAAAAGTTAAATTACCAATTTGAATGGAAAATTGAGTGAGCGAACCGATGACGATGAATTGGAGGACAATGATTGAGTGAAACTAGCAGGGTCTTTTTTAGTTGCGGTACCAGCTGTTTATTTTAATGCAATAGTTTGTTTTGTTTTTTCTGAACTAGAGAGTATCATAAAAACGCTAACATGGAATGTATTTTGACTGCCCCCCCTAAAGTACCGATTTTTTTTGCTCAATCGATGAGTTTTTCCACGACAAAATAACTCATAAAGGGTTTTCCTGTGACGTGACCTCGTTTTTGAAAAATTGAGATTTTTCGAAAATGCGATTTTTTCGAAAAAAAAAGTTTATCAATTTTTTTCATTTTTTTCCTGATTTGTTCAGAAAAAGGGTTTTGCGAATGATTGTAGCAAATTTGATGTAGTTTTTGGCAAAAATACGAAACATATGAAAAAACAATTTTTTGGTCCTGAAATAGGTAAAAATGTGACACCCTCCAAAAAAAAATTTTTTTTTTTGAGAATACCGGGGGTTTTGAATGTTTGGTAAAAAAGTACAACTTATCTGGATCATTTTGGCATATAGCAGTATAGCAACTCCCGATCGAAAATTGAGGAAAAAATAGGTCTGAAAATTTTCATTTTTCGAAAAAAAGTGACTTGTCGGAAATGAGTTCTAATTTCTGAAATTGACTAAGCTCCAAATAAAATTTTACCGGAACAGTAATTTCCAAATTACTTTCCACTATTTTCAAACAAAAAACTACATCCTTGTTAACTTCTGTTGTCATAACATTCGTTCAAATATTGCAAGTTTTCTCACGTGGAGAAAGTTCAACTGCTCATAACTCCTCTGAAACTGAAGGAAAAAGGCTTAAAAACACAGAGCAACTTAAAAATAATTTTTAATTTTCAAAAATCATATTCGGGCTGTTTTTAGAAAAATATTTTTTTTTTGATTTTTGATAAGGGGGGACCACATGAAATTTTTTCCGAAACTTGAAAAATTTTTTTTTTCGAAAATAAACAGAATTGATAGTTTTTTAGCTTTTTTGTAGCTAAAAAACTAGTTTTTAGTTGTTTTCGAAAAAAAAATTTTTTCAAGTTTCGGAAAAAATTTCATGTGGTCCCCCCTTATCAAAAATCAAAAAAATAAATTTTTCTAAAAACATCCCAAATATGATTTTTGAGAATTAAAAATTATTTTTAAATAGCTCTGGGTTTTTAAGCTTGTTTCCTTCAGTTTCAGAGGAGTTATGAGCAGTTGAACTTTCTCCACGTGAGAAAAATTGCAATATTTGAACGAATGTTATGACAACAGAAGTTAACAAGGATGTAGTTTTTTGTTCGAAAATAGTGGAAAGTAATCTAAAAATTATTATTCCGGTAAAATTTTATTTGGAGCTTAGTCAATTTCAGAAATTAGAACTCATTTCCGACAAGTCACTTTTTTTCGAAAAATGAAAATTTTCAGACCTATTTTTTCCTCAATTTTCGATCGGGAGTTGCTATACTGCTATATGCCAAAATGATCCAGATAAGTTGTACTTTTTTACCAAACACTCAAAACCCCCGGTATTCTCAAAAAAAAAATTTTTTTTTGGAGGGTGTTACATTTTTACCTATTTCAGGACCAAAAAATTGTTTTTTCATATGTTTCGTATTTTTGCCAAAAACTACATAAAATTTGCTACAATTATCCGCAAAACCCTTTTTCTGAACAAATCAGGAAAAAAATGAAAAAAATTGATAAACTTTTTTTTTCGAAAAAATCGCATTTTCGAAAAATCTCAATTTTTCAAAAACGAGGTCACGTCACAGGAAAACCCTTTATGAGTTATTTTGTCTTGGGAAAACTCATCGAATGAGCAAAAAAAATCGGTACTTTAGGGGGGGCAGTCAAAATACATTCCATGTAAGAGCAGCTGCACTAAATTCACAGGTGTGCTGTTGCGAGTGGATATTTTTGTCTTTTTCTAAGAATTTTTGATAGACAGTTGCAATCTCATGGACTTGCGTAACTGACCAATCATGGTTTTTAGTTAAAAAACTTCCTTTTTGTTGTGTTCTCATTAAGTCTGTTTGTTTGTCAGTTTATCCGGATGTTCTATTAATTTATAGAAATCTGTAGAAAAAATGATGAGAACTAGGAAATCGCAGTTTTGTGTCTACGGTTGTCTAAATCTTCTTTAGCACTTTTTTCTCAGTAAATCTGTCTGTGTGTCAGTTCATCCGGATCTCTATTTCTTTACAGAAAAGCTTGGGTTAGTCTGAAAGCTGACGTTAACAAAATAAAATTGGCACGTAATGAATATTTTTAAATTTTTCAAAAGAAACATTAAAAACGAAAAATTTAAGTATTGATAAATTAACCTTAATTCTAACTCAATTTAGAACTTTTGCAGCACTGTACTATGTATTTATAGATTCCGTGGCACCGCGACATATCTAACATTTAAAGGCTTATAAGGTGAAGGTGTGAATATAAGAAATGGGAAACCACAAAATATGGAATGCCACATAGAGAAGAATTGAAGATAATGAAGAAATCAATACTTTAACTTGATTTTAGTTTGCAAAAAAATGAAGAGTTATCGCATCAAGACACTGCATAACTAATTTTGTTTCAGAGTTCCACATTTGATCTTTAGAAAAGTATAATCCTAATCATAATGCTTTTGAAATTTAATTTTATTTAATTAATAAAAACAAATCAAAGATTTAAAATCAAAAGAAAACATACAAATTTAACAAAAACAAACTTTGAGTTGATTTGATAAAATTGTCATACACATCCATTTTAAACGTTACGAGATGGTTTGCGTTCTCAAACCTTGAATTTTTTGAATTAAAAGCATCATGTCGTCCGTTTTATCCAAACTCTGAAGCAAAAACTCCTCGATACCAAAATTAAAGAACTGAACATAAGTGACAGGCTTTTCCAAAAACATTTTGATAATACGATCTCTATAGATTTCAGAGGCATTAATTAAATAATATGATAGAACTTCATAGACATCGTCCAGTGGTTGGTTTATCAACTCCGTGTATTTGATAATTTGATTAAACACTTCAATGTCATTGACCGCATAGGTCTCAGATTCTATCTCTTTGATCTGTTCAAGAAGTTTGTCAGCATACTTTTCTATAGATGGACACTCAATTATTAGTCGGGAAATTTCGTATTTTCTGTACATTGAAGGGTGAACCTCAAATTCTTGGAAAAATGCGGCAGCTTTCGTTATCTGAAATCCATATGTACACATATTGTACATATAATTAAAAAAAACTAACCTGTTCAGTATTTCCCCACAACAAACATTGCGCAAAGTTTCTCATGAAAATGTCTCCAACTGCAGCACGTAGGCGTATTACTTCTTCTTCCTCTTCTTGATTTCTTTCAATAATAAGCTCCTCTCCTTCACTTTCAACTCCGGAGTCATTTTCTTCCTCCGCTTCTTCAATAACATCTTCTACATTGATATCATCATCATCATTGTCATCTGGAGTTTGGAGCTCTTCATTCTCTTCTATTTCGTCGTTTTCATCTATTTCCTCCTCTCCTTCATTATCGCTATATTCCATATCTTCGTCGACAGCTTCATTGTATAGAATAAATCGGTCGACATTGTCGACTAATCGTTTAGCCTCCACAATTTCGTTACTATCATCAATTGCTTGATCATACAATTCAAAGTACAAGTCCAAACTAAAATTCAGACTGTCCAAGAGCCGGTAAGCAAGTTTTACCTGCAAAATAATTATTTCATCTCGAACAAATTATCTATAAGATTATTCAAATCTTGGATGTGCTCTAAATGAACTACATTTGTTACGTTAAAATTACTTCAGTAATAATTGTGGACTAAGTGCGGTTATTCCGGGTACTTGGCATTAACTTTCAACCAGAGCTGTGCGGAATTCCTTCCTTCGAATTCCTTCTTCCTTCTTCCGGGTTTTTTTTCACGTTTTTATTCCTTCTTCCTTCTTCCTTTTTGAAAATTTCACTTCCTTCTTCCTTCTTCCTTCTTCCTTTTCAAGGAAATTTTATTTCCTTGTTCCTTGTTCCTTCTTCCATTGAAAACTTTACTAAAAAATTTTAATTTTCGACGGAATTTTGGCGGAATTTTGGTGGTTTTTAACGGAATTTTGTATGAAACAACATCAAAATTCGTTTTCAGAGATGACTAGAAAAAAGTTTCCACAAATTTGTCATTTTCAAAATTAACTTCCGATTTCCCGGTTCGGAACTCAACTTCCTTCTTCCTTCCTTCTTCCTTCTTCCGGGCTTTTTTCACTTTTTTCTTCCTTCTTCCTTCTTCCCTTTTGAAAAATTTACTTCCTTCTTCCTTCTTCCTTCTTCCCTTTTGAAAAAGTTACTTCCTTCTTCCTTCTTCCTTCTTCCCTTTTCAAAAATTTTACTTCCGCACAGCTCTGCTTTCAACTTTTAAAACAATACGATGGTAAAACTTACACAATTCATATTTACATTCTGCAGCAAATTCATTACAAGATTTACGACATGCTGAGAAGGCATTTGTCCTCCGCATTCCATTTTAACTCCAGCAAGAAAGTCTTCAAAAAGAAGTGACTGTTCCTCTATGAGTTGAGCATCTTTTATTTCTTTGTATGTGAATGCTAGTTTTCGAGCAGATTCATTGGTTGCAGCATATCTCGAAATGATGTACGGTAGATTGCACCTATCAAACACCTCAACCGTTGTAGGAAATTTATCAAGAGTATTGATAGCGTCGGTGATCTGAATAAAGAACGGAGTTTAGAGATACAAAATCAATTTTCTTCAGAATGTGACCAATTTCCAATAAGAAGAAGATTGAAACATTACAAATTCATCCATTATAGGTTGTTGGAAGTTGACGTGTACCCAAAATGAAAGATGTTCTTACCTTTGCTTCTGCCATGCCAGCTTTCATCATGATTGCTAGAACTTGATACTGCATTTCAGTTTGATCCATTCTCGTTTTGCTATTTGGTTTCGAAAATTGAATTCAGATTCTGAAAAATGAGATAAGCTTAGTTACAAAACAGAAAAACAGAAGAAAAAAAAGAGAACAGCTTGAAAAAAACTAAAATCAGGAGATGTGGTCAGCAGTGACAACGACGGTTTGGTTCAGAACAATAGAACAGAATTCATTGTGTAGCAATTCGCAGGTCAATAAAAATCAATAGTAGGCAAAATGGAAGATTATGTCAAGATAAGACAGGGTTTGATGAGCGAAATAGGTGTGATCGGCCCTCATCAACTGTTCGCAAATAGAGGCCTGAGAACGAGATGACACTCAGTCCAAAAGAAACAGTAGACGGGACGTCAAAAGAAAAAACTACTCCTTTGGGAATGTTTGTTTAACTTCATGAAAAACGGAAAAGCCACATTTTTCATTTTTAGTATGCAAATACTATACCTTTTTTGTCGTTTTTTGAGTTTTTATTCACAGGTTATGAACGGATAGAGACATTGATCGTTAGCCTGAGAAAAGAAACAATTTGACGGTGGAATAGTTTCATGGAGAGATTAGATAAATGAGATGAGGTAATCAAAGTCTCGGAGTAACGTATTGAGATCTTTCATATCCCAGAGTTGTAGTGCTGGAACGGAGCCAGATGACGATTAGTGGTGGAGGGTGTTCCAGGAAATGAGAACATTGTATATGGGCCCCTGTAGGCAGTGGAAAGTGTAGAGGCCTTCTTCCCAAAGGCCATCTCAAGGGCTGCCATTACAAATTATCATTACGCGAAAAGACCGTTTATGTAGAGTGTGGTGAGGAGAAAGCAACATCCCTAGAAACTTATTGGGGAAGTCTGGCCCGGGAGAAATGGACGACGTTATCAGATAAGCAAATTGAAAACAGATATGGAACATGAACACGTCTAACAATGAATTGCAATGCTATCATAATTTTAAAATTATAAGAACATTCGTTGTCAGCTGCATCAAGTGGGTGATGAAATTTTGTTAGTTTAGTGAAATTGGTGAATTTACCGAGATGCTTCCAATTTGGTCCACCAATTCACTACCGAACTGGTAGTGTTTTAAAAGTTTCAATGTTTGAATGCTGGTGTTAATTTCTACAATTCATTTAAACTAATTACCATAAATTCCCTGTTTTGTTTTCATTCATTCCAAATCGTCCAATCGTCGTATGTATGCCACCTTGCGGATCTATTTGTGTTTTCATCTTCTATTTGTGTAAAACATCTTTGCGTAGATTACTTCCCGATTCGGAATTCCATGCGAAGAAGCTAAACCACATGAAAAGTTTTAGAGCAGCTCAGCGCGCTGAAAAATAAGCAAGCATGAATTCCCCGTAGTCGACAGTACCTATAACCAAATTTATAGATCGTTTGAAAGTCGCGTCTCCAAAGATTTCCCTTGTAAGAGACGTAGACGCCGGACATGGTGCTACGGATACAAAAAACTGAAACACGGACAAATTGAACTCATGTATATTGGTTTCAATCACGTACCTTTGCGGTACATTTTTTTCCAACAGTTTAAGTGATACAGAAACATTATCAAAAAATGTCAAAAAGTGGAAAAGTTTTTTTGAAAAAGAAAATAATCAAAAGTTTGAACCTGAACAATTCGGAGAGACTAAATGGGGGATTTTGAGAAACCAGAGTTTTTTCAAATATGTGGGATCGTTTAGTGGAAAATAATATAAAACTGTTTAATTGGAAGTAATCGAGGCGAGCCACAAAGTCAGAGCAGGGAAATTAATTGATAAAAGAAGAATAATCAGAACAAATCACAAACGGGAATTTCAACTGTCACTCAATATATCCCATCTCCTTCATTTGCGTTTCGTTCCACTTCCATACACAAAAATCGAAACGGTCTTCGGAAACACTTATCGACGCAACAACCTTGTCAGTTTCTCTCACAACATAAGTTGTTACAACCAAGTCATGCTTTAGGAGTGTTTCCTCGGCACCAAAGTAGTTTCTGTAAGAAAAAATAATAAAATAATTACTTTTAATCGATTCTTCTTACTTGACTGGATATTGGAAACAAGGTGGTCTCTTAGAATGAGAAAAAGTTTTGATCTTCAGTGAGTTTGTGATGACGGCAGGATGGAAAAGATGAGAAAAATTCAAGTACAGTTTCAAGAACTTCAGGTTAGGGGCGAAATTCCCTTTTTGCCAGTTTGCAACAAATTTGTCTATGGTTGCATCTTCCATGACAGCATTATACATGACAACTGTCTGTCCTTCAAAACGCGACAATATTTCTGGAGCCAAAGAATAGGCATTTATGAAACTGAGATGTTTGCAGCTGATGAATTTGACGTTGAACAGTGGAAGATCTCTCATTTGATTCTTCATGGTTAAATATTCTTGATTCTCCATTTTTGAAATAAACGCATCGAGAAGAGTTGGCACCATTACCAAATGCGATATAAGCACATTTGATGTAATCGGAAGGATCGCTGGAAGAAACATCAGATCATACGAGAGAAGAGTGCAACCGTGTTGCAGATGAGTGCCGAATAGGTTGCTAATGTGCTGGTGTACAAACTGCACCGTTGGAACCATAGTTTTCTCATCGAATGTAACAACGAAGATGTTTGTGTCGGATGACCAACTGAAAAATAGACAAGTTTTGATTTCTATATGAATATTTTTTAGTAAGTTACACTTCAGATATTGAAGTCACGTTTTATATACGATACATTTTTGAAAACAGGTTGAAAATACTCACCAGTATGTCATATTGTATCCCAAACCGCGCACCGACTGTTGTGTTTCCTGAGACATAGCCATTGAAGGTCTTAGTTCCAACATTTTTGGAGAATCTTCCTGACTCTTCACAGCAAAAACCGAAGTATGAGTTTTCCGAGCCTTATAGGAAATCGCTTTGATGTGTTTCCATGAAGCCATCCGCAGCACAATTAACATTTTTGTTGATGTGAGAGATAGTAAGAATACGTCATCAAAATCCAGCTGGTCAAAAATTAGTGTTTGAACAAGGAAAGGAAGCTTCAACAGTTTCATTGTTGCTCCTGAAAATAAAAACGATTGTAATAAAAATGAAAATGGAAACTGCTTGGTGACAGTAAAAACGTTGAGAAAAGGTAGTGTGTTTAGGGAGAGAGACAATCAATAGGACGACACGAAGACTTACATGTGCGTCCTTCCCGTCAAGTAATGCGCACCAAATGTTACTGACGCATCTCTTGTGATGTGCAGCAAGAAACCCGTCAATACTAGAGTGGATGGAACTCATTTGAAAACCCAAGACTTTCCTCTGTAAAAACAAATAGAAATGCTCATTAACAAGAAAGGAATGATTGAAAACCTCTACTGAGAACTTTTCAAACACAAATTCAATCTGAAAAATGTCGAGTGCGCTTTTTTTTTCGAGAATCACGGAATTTTCCGTTCATTCAAAATATTGGAAAAAACGCACGAGGGGTTCGCCAAAAAACGTCCAAAAGGTTGTTTTTTGCCGTTTTCAGTTGAAATTAGCCAACTTTGAGAGTGTAGCATGGTAATACTGATTGTCCCATTAAATTGTTTTTTGATAGGTTATAGAGAACAATAACAGAGCTTTGTTTTTGTAATTGACAACTTTTTTATACGGGCCCTCCCTTGCAAGTTTCGTATTGAAAAAGTAACTTCTCTCTCAAATCGACCAATTCGAATGTTGTCTTAAAATAATCACAACTCTCTAGAGAGTGTCCGTATAAAATAGTTGTCAACAACAAAAATGAAACTTTATAATTCATTAAATATCTACTTGAGGGAACAATCAGTATTACCATGCCACACTCTCAAATTTGGCCAATTACAACTGAAAACGGCCAAAGTTTACAACCTTTTGGACGGTACAATAGTTTAAAAAGGTTTTCTCACTAATTTTCTCTTGTTATTTCTGGATTATTCCATTATTAAACTCTGTAATGGACAAGTATGAAAAAGACTGATACAGTTTTGTTAGAGTTTCACCTCATTCTAAAACTTCTGCTCGATCCACTAGCACTAAATGGTCATCTACAGACTGATATGCATTTTAATCAACACAAATATCTTTTCAATAAGCATTTATATTCATTATTGTTGTTTTTAGTTTTGTTCATCACTGAAAACACAAGTAACCTGCACATTTATTGCGAAATCTCAACATAAATTTGCATAGCTGACGTAAGCAGTGAAAACACATGCTTCAGTGAACGGCCACGGAGAGACGCAGATAATTGAGCAACATAGCGGACGTTGTTTCGGGCCAGTTTTCTTTATTCGCGTCACCTTTCGAATTAAAATGTTTTCTGTTTGTTGAACATAGCAGAAGTTTTGTGAATTTGTTTTTCTTATTTTCAAATAATTTTTGCTCTAATGATTCTAACTTGTTTGAGTAAAAAGATGAAAAAGCATAAATTGGAGCGGGAAAATTGTAAATTATATGTTTTAGGACTATTCAAATAATTTTTTATTTCCCCGGCCAGTTTTCTTCCCTCAGTTTGGATGCTGACATTGAGTTTAAATTTAAAAAACAATTCTACAAACTATTGCTGACTTTTTTATAGCTATTATTTTGCTCTGAGTTTCACAATAATTTTATTTATCGATTTTCCATACTTCATTTCAAAAAAAGTATTACAAGTTAAGCGAAACATTTTCAAACATGCTCATAGCACTCTCCTATCCGCGACGTTTCAAGATGTGCCATTTTGAATCTGGGACGCTTTGCATATTATACTCCATTTGCTTCTGCGACAGTTCGCAAGAAAAAATTGTTTCACCTCCGTGACAATTTTATTTTTCTACTTTTTGAATTGGAGAAATAAAGTTCGGGATTACCTAAAAACACAACTATGACATGGATTGAGCTTCCAATAACATGCTACATATCTAGATTTGATCATCGATTGTTGGGTCCCCGATTTCTTTGGACAAGCCCTGATTCTACAAGAAAAACGAAGCGGTTGCTATAGGGTCAGCTATTGTTAGGAACGCATAATAAAAATTCAAATGAACACCGACAATTTTTAGAATTTATTAGAATCTAGAATTTTATTGTTCACCGCTACGATAAGTTGTAACCCTACTATCAATATAATGCCGTGGCATAGGAAGCCTTAGCTTCATCGTGTATTTTATTTCCTCTCGCCATTGGTGTCGCAGTGACTAATCATTCTCTTTGTCTCCACCTTTCTCTTTCTCTTCAGTACTACATGGTTACGGATACCTCCCTGTCTTGACCACACCACCATGTGATTCCAGAACAAATGTGCGGGCACACTTCACTATTTGATTTTCTTCCTGTCTTATTCATTGACCTTTTAACTTTTCGCAATCCGCAAAATACAGTAGTTATTTAGTTTGTTGAAAGACAGATTTATATAATACAAGAATAGTTGGAAAAAGTGGCTTGTTGTCAACTTTTTCTCCCAAGACACAAGATTCGATGGCTTAAAGACTGCATATCAGCCCCTACTTTGGTTTTTCCGCAACATTAGGACCATCATCCCCTCACTAATCATTTATTTCAAGATGTTCACTAATCTTCGTGTCAGTTGATTCTTTGTAAATCTCCTGCTATTAAGAATATTCAAATAATTATAGTTTGAGTGCCCTCCCATCTTACTTCGTGTTAGTGTATGCGGTCCACCAAACCGCGGTCAGACACACTCTCCCCTATCTTTGTTTACTCTCTTGCTTTAGCAGCGAGCGGCCGTGCGTAGCGGTCCGACGAGCGGATCAATAACTCCGAGAACGTCGAGAGTGTGTGAAGGTAACGGCAGAATCGATCACTTCGATTTCTAGAACAGCTCTGGCCTAGAAAAATGTGAGACTGGCATTTGCAAGACTGAAAACACCCGTTTGATTTTTTTGAGTTGAAACTGTAGATGTCGTTTTGTTTCGGATCGTAGTGACCTCTTCCCTTCGTTTTTATCCTAATCCCTCATTTTTTCGTCGGCTTGTTATTGATGTTTTATCTATGATCCCCTTCTGAGCATCTCATTGATTTTGAGCCGGTTTTCTCATGGTTTCTCATTTTGTTTTTTAGCGTTTCGCAATTTGAGCAGAATGTTTCGTAATATTTTGCAATTCTTTTTTGAAAGGTTCTCCAAATTGTGTTTTGCAGATGGCAACTGGTCGCTACCCAAACCTGGAAACCGGCACTCCCACCTCTCCGACATACTCTGACGCAGGTGAAGATCGATCGGAGGTGCCTATTCGAAACACCGTTCCGAGTTCTTCTGCCCGTCCAACCCTGGTGACTGTTGCTCGATATCACTCTCCCACTTCTCCGCGATACACTCCAACCTCTCCGGGATACTCTGACGCAGATGAAGATCGATCGGAGGCGCCTATTCGAAACACTGTCCCGAGTTCCTCTGCCCGTCCAACCCTGGTGAACGTTGCTCGATATCACTCTCCCACTTCTCCGCGATTCACTCCAACCTCTCCGGGATACTCTGACGCAGATGAAGATCGATCGGAGGCGCCTATTCGAAACACTGTCCCGAGTTCCTCTGCCCGTCCAACCCTGGTGAACGTTGCTCGATATCACTCTCCCACTTCTCCGCGATTCACTCCAACCTCTCCGGGATACTCAGATGAAGATCGATCGGCGTCGCCCAGAAGCTCTTCTGCAGACGTTCAATCTATCCAAAAAATGAAATCGTTTAAGATTCACGAAGATGAATGTAAGAAATATTTGAATAATAGAATCACAAAAACATATTTCAGACATAATCAATCATTTTCTCGGGAAAGGAGAATATGGAGTGGTTTTCGAGGTGTCAAACAAGGTTCGACTAACAGTTTTCAGATATAATAAATTATTTTCGTTTTCTAGAACCAAGAGATGTTTGCGGCCAAGTTCCTGAAAGCCTTGCAGCCGGCATCCAAGATTGCCCCTGGAGAAATTGAACTGAAGGTGAACTTTGAATTTTTTTCATATTGGAATACTAAAAATTCTCAAAGCGGGTTGTATTTCCTGTCTGTATAATTTGAAAAGATCTAAATAATGCAAATTGTTGTTAGGCCAATTTCATACAAAGGTGTTCAAATTACTTTTATCACTTTTTTGATTTAGAGTATTTCAAAACAATGTTCGCATTTTCCAGGTCTACGATCTTCTTCGACAATCACCTCATCCCCAATTGTTGCAATTGGTGTCTACAGGAGACTTGCTTTCTACACCGGCTGGATTCAGTACCAGAGTCATACTCACCCGAGTTCTTGGACTCTCGATTTGGGACACTTTGAACAGTAAGTGATGATGACTATTTGGTTTCAGAAAGAAAAAAAGAATAATGAACAGCTTCAAAAAAGTTTACCGAACTTCCGATAAATTAAAACTGCAATGCAAAGCGGGAGACAAAAAATTTAAAAGCTCCGAATGAGTTCACAGATCCCTTAGTTATATACAATCCAAAGATCCCTTATATTAGTTATATACACACCCATGAGAGTTTAGAAATCCTATACATAATTTCATCATCGCCTTTTTCACTGTTAACTAGAGACAATGGGGAAAGCTATCAACATGGGGAGTATAACCTAACTTTCCCTCGTTGTTGTTAGCAAACCGTTTGTAATACATTTTTATTTGTTTTTTTTTAATTAGCCTAACAAGAAAGGTCTTTGGAGACGCTACTTTTAAACGACCTATAAATTTGGTTAGAGGTATTTTCGACCACAAGAAGTCCATTTCTGCTGTCAAAACCTGCTAAATGTCTATGAGAGCCGAATTATGAGCTTTGAAACTTTTCATATGGATAAGCATTTTCATGTGAAATTCCAAATCGGCGGTATATACGCCACCGCGGTTTCATTCCTGTTCCCCAGCGGTTCACCTGTGCTGGTACAAAAATAAGAATATCTTGCGTATATTACGGGTGGATTTTTAATTCCATGTGAAAAAGCTTATCCATATGAAAAGTTTCAGATCTCATATCTCGGCTCTCATAGACATTTAGCAGGTTTTGACTGCAGAAATGGACTCACTGTGGTCGGAAACATCAATAAGGAAATTGATAGGTCGTTTGAAAGTAGCGAAAGTAGCGTCTTCAAAGACTTCCCTTGTAAGAAAAATGTAAAAATCAAGAAAGCATGCGTGATAATCGGTTGCATCACAAAACTGGCGTTTCTGGGTGAAAATACGAAGCACACTGAAAAGACCTCCAAACATTTATGCAACCTTATGGAGAATTCTAAACTCTTTTGTAACCTGTAAGTTCATATGAGACCTGTCACATGGTGCCAGAAAACGACAAAAGGTATCAAAATTCTACCGATTACCCGCTTTTTTTTATTATGGTAGAACGTATTGGTATGTTACAATAAAGTTTCATTTTCCAGAGGCAAAAGAGCGAGACATTCAAGCAAGAGCTCGAAATGAGTCCACCAGCTCGATGATTGTTCCAAGGGTTGCATTCCCATTGCAATCAATCAAAATGATGTGCCAGCAAATTGTAAATGGAATGGATCATTTGGAGAATCTCAAAGTTTACCACTTGGACCTGAAGACAGCAAACATTTACTTCACGGAAAACGAAGAATTTCAACTTGATTTCTCCGACAACTCGCATTCTCTGATTCAATTATCAGATGTTACAATTCAAATCGGAGATTTCGGAGTGTGTCGCTTTCATGAAGTCGATGGAGCTGCGACAGTACCAAGAATCGTGCAAACTCAATTCTACCGAGCTCCTAAAATTCTTCTAGGTAAGTGAATCGTTCTTACCGCTTCATAAACGAGAATTCCATGTTTCCAATAAACAGTTCACATGTTTCAGGACTGCCATACGATACAAAGGCAGACGTCTGGTCTTTCGGCGCTGTGGCTGCTGAATTGTACACCGGAGAGTTTTTGTTTCCCGGTGCGGTCGGCCCAGACTCAGAAGTTTCGCAGTTTCAAAAAATTCTGACGGTCACTAACACACGAATGCCGCGTGAGATGATGAAAAAAGCAGAAAAATATGGGTAAGCAGTTCAAACTAATGAGAAGAGAACCGGAAAACTAGACAACAACTATCATTTTGCAAATCTGAAAAATGTTTTTTCGAGTAGCTGGTTTTCATCAATTAGAGTTTCTTTTTAGATCATCAAGAATCGGTGGAAACGTCCATGCGTATCTGAAGAGATCTGCCTCATCTTCTTCTTCAACACAAGGACTTCTGCAACTGAAAAGATCGGATGAAGCAAAGGCTTTGATCTCAATGCTCACGTCTGTTCTCATTCTCAACCCGGACAGCCGCCCTTTATTCAAGAAGATCAAAAAGAACAAATTTCTAGTCTAAACCTCTCCTATATTCTACCTCCTACGGTACATATTTTTTCTTTATTTCTTGTTCCGAATTGCTTCTAAAGTTTTCTATTCTTTACACGAATACCTGTTATGATTCCTGTCTGACACTTAATTCTCCATTTTTCCATCCGTTTTCTGAAATACCAGTATTTTTGCCCCATCTGCTGTCAAATCTTCTGATTCCTCATTCGAACACTTTTTAATGTTACAGCTTTCAATTTCCACTCAACCAGTTCCGTCTCATACATACCTTATTGATGTCTTATTTCTCTTTTCATAAAATTGTTTAGAGCAATGATAAACAGCTTTGTCGAAAAAAAAACTGGAAAGTCAAAATTAAAGAACATATATTTTTGATCAGAATCCATTGTATTTTAAAATAGAAAAATGCAGTGACAATTTTTCTAACTGATTTCCAATTATCGCAAAATATTGAAAAGTTGACAGATCGCACATTTAGGCACGGCGTCAAACTTCTACATTTGCAATGCAAATTCAAATAAAATAGATCAATTTTGATTGAAAAAGTGGTATTTTCAATTTTTTACCCGCGAAATTAGTGTAAATAGAACTGAAACCGTTCCCTGATCTTGCAGGATAATGAGTGGGCGTTCCCGAAGATCAGTGGCGCGTCTTTTACGCGTCGGCAAAAAATGTCGGAAATTTTTTATTCCGATATTATTGTCGCAACAAAAAAGTTCCGACATTTTTTCCCCCTCGGTGTTTGCGGACTCAAGCCAAAATTTGATAATTTTGGCTTGAGTCCGCAAACACCGACGAGGAAAAAATGTCGGAACTTTTTAATTTCGATAATATGTGAAGAATTAATATTGATTTTCGATATTCTTACTCATTCAAAACGGTGTGTCAAATTATGGAACATATCATATGTTGCGCAGAAGAACGTTGAGAGCAACGGTAAATGACGAACACCCAAGAAAGAGTTGCTAAGTTTTTCACTTTCATTCACTTTTGGTCTTTGAGAAAAATCTATAGAGAGATGTGAATATTTTCGTAATAGTACGAAGGAATGATTTATACAAGCAACAGCCTTGTGATTTATAAAAGTAACGGAACATTTGCTAAATTTTACGTTATTCAAAATGTACAAGGGTTAATATATGAAAATTTATATAATATGTGAATTTTTCATAAATTATCTTAACTGTCACTCTCTATTTCACAGCCCGACTAGCACAACCTTGCTAGATAAGTATTTAACGTAAGATACCTTATATGGAAAAATTAATTTTGATTTTCGCGTTCCTTATCTCACGCAGAGAAATCTATCAGATGACTCATTTCCCCCTCTGTTTGATATTTTTTTGCGCGCACTTGTAAAAAATGTGCCGAGCTAGTATAACAAAGATGACTTTTTAGGCAGTGATTCAACTGAAGAGAACCCAAAAGAGAGAAAGAAAGCAAAGTAAAGAAAAAGCTTCCTTCAAAAAGACCACAGAAGTTGCTGAAGACAGTAGTGAAGGCGGAACTGGGCTGGAACCAGCTTTAAAGTAGCTTTGAAAAACACTGTACCTTATCCGGAGAGGCCCTCAGGATCGGTTAGGTTTCAGCATTCTTGCAACTAGGCATATTATAAAAATTGATTTTCTTTCAAAAAATTTTTCTTCAAAATAGTCGAATTTTTTACTTAGTCTCTGAATATCGATAAAAACTCAAGTACAAAAAGAATTTTTGACTATTGTTGAAAAAATGTCGAAAATATTCAAAACAATTTCTGAAAAAATAGTGCACATTTTTGACCGGTTCGGGCCTGGCCAAAAAGAAAAACAATAAGGAAACAGCTGAGTGTATGTGAATGAGAAGGGTATTAGGTCAGTGAAGGACACAGCTTCTCTTTCTTTTGTGTACGTTATTTACAATCGTTCTTGTGGGCAATAGATGTCTTATAATAGGAATCATTGTTCTCAGTAACACAAAAGTCAATAATAATTTCGGTCTTTGGGAAAAATCTATAGAGAGATGTGAATATTTTCGTAATAGTACGAAGGAATGATTTATACAAGCAACAGCCTAGTGATTTATAAAAGTAACGGAACATTTGCTAAATTTTACGTTATTCAAAATGTACAAGGGTTAATATATGAAAATTTATATAATATGTGAATTTTTCATAAATTATCTTAACTGTCACTCTCTATTTCACAGCCCGACTAGCACAACCTTGCTAGATAAGTATTTAACGTAAGATACCTTATATGGAAAAATTAATTTTGATTTTCGCGTTCCTTATCTCACGCAGAACGCTGTGTCCAGATATGTGACATCTGTTGCGCAGAAGAGCGGTTGTAACAACGGAACACGCGGGAAAGAGCAGTTGAGTCTTTCAGTGACCCAGTCCCTTCTTATTCTCATCCACCCAGACAATCATTTTCCCGTCTCCTCATCTGCGTTTCAGTTATTCCAAAAAGTGCGCCACTTGAGAGAACTCAGATCACTCAGAGGTTTTATAGGTGTCATCAATAGGCTTCGGAGTTTTGCAGATCCCCATTCATGCTCTCATTTATCGATTTTTCTTTTATGCCCATTGGCTTTGCAAGTTCTACCAATTTCCAAAGAAAACTAATTCTCTCAACTCGAAAAGGAAGGGAGAATTATTTGTTTCCTTAGGAAGGGTAATCTAGTATGAGTAGACGGGCAACGCTTAAAAAGCGCATAGACTTTCATACAAAAAAGGTCCCGTCGCGACAGCCTCCCATGCTATGCGCGGGCCGGTCATCAGCTTCTCACTCTACGTGCCCGTTAACGAATTCTACGTGTCCGTTAACGTCATGATCAGTGGTTAATTTTTTTTATATATTAACCCTTGTACTTTTTGAATAACGTAAACTTTAGCAAATGTTCCGTTGCTTTTATAAATCATTCCTTCGTACTATTACGAAAATATTCACATTTCTCTATAGATTTTTCCCAAAGACCGAAATTATTATTGACTTTTGTGTTACTGAGAACAATGATTCCTATTATAAGACATCTATTGCCCACAAGAACGATTGTAAATAACGTACACAAAAGAAAGAGAAGCTGTGTCCTTCACTGACCTAATACCCTTCTCATTCACATACACTCAGCTGTTTCCTTATTGTTTTTCTTTTTGGCCAGGCCCGAACCGGTCAAAAATGTGCACTATTTTTTCAGAAATTGTTTTGAATATTTTCGACATTTTTTCAACAATAGTCAAAAATTCTTTTTGTACTTGAGTTTTTATCGATATTCAGAGACTAAGTAAAAAATTCGACTATTTTGAAGAAAAATTTTTTGAAAGAAAATCAATTTTTATAATATGCCTAGTTGCAAGAATGCTGAAACCTAACCGATCCTGAGGGCCTCTCCGGATAAGGTACAGTGTTTTTCAAAGCTACTTTAAAGCTGGTTCCAGCCCAGTTCCGCCTTCACTACTGTCTTCAGCAACTTCTGTGGTCTTTTTGAAGGAAGCTTTTTCTTTACTTTGCTTTCTTTCTCTCTTTTGGGTTCTCTTCAGTTGAATCACTGCCTAAAAAGTCATCTTTGTTATACTAGCTCGGCACATTTTTTACAAGTGCGCGCAAAAAATATCAAACAGAGGGGGAAATGAGTCATCTGATAGATATCATAAGAATAGAGGAGAGAAAGAGAGAAAATGTCTTTCACGACCGCAGCCCCCTTCCTCTCCGTCCCATGTTTCTCAGTCAATTCATTCAAGACGTCTTATCGGAATAGATCGTCGAAATAATATTTTTTTATTACTGATTATTATTGAATTCTAAAATTATATTATGCTGGTTAGAAGATGTAGAGGTAAGAGGAATTCAAGGAGATTATTTAAGCAAATTCAGAAAAAATTCAAATTAATTGAAAAAAGTCATTTTCATATAATTTGATTTTTTCAATTGTATTTACTCTAATAGACCGGCACACTCCATAAACCGGTACTTCCAATTATTGACTGAGATTGAAGCATTGTTTTGAGGAGTGCTAAATTTTACGATAAATTTTTCAAAATAAAATCGATTTTTTTTTGATTTTCTGTGAATATTGTCCAACCCTTTTTTTTGAAAACAATAATTTTCACAATCAAAATTGGTAATTTTTGTAATTTTGTTTTGATTTTTTTTTCAAAAATTAACATAGTTAATAACAGAAAAAGGGATTATTTGAAAAAAAACCTGCTGAAATTCCTCTAATTGACCGGCCTGCTTTCAGAAAGAATTTTGAAATTTTTAGAAGATTTTTCTTTGAAAAATGTCCAATGGCCTGCGGCTTCGATTTCTTCTTCCTCTCTCGAACTTGGACTTAACCATTTACCGTAAAAACTGTATTAGAGCGACATGTCGCTCTATTTTTCGTACAGGTTTTTGTTGTTGTTCTATTAGAAGCTGTCGTTTTATTCTTCAAACGAAGTTCTAAAAATCAGTCAGCTTCAAAAATCAGTCAGTCCTAAGGCAAAAATATACTCATTCCAAATTTTATCAGACTTTACAAGTGAATTTGAACTGAAATAGTAGCTTGTCAGAAGCTAAATGCCTGGAAAATTTCTGCAAATCATTTAAAAATTAATGTTTTTGACATTTTCTTTATTTTCTACAATGATTATTTAGGTCTAAAGTCTTATACGTGTATCTCAACCAGTTTTGTGTGCATCGACGAGATTTGAAAAGTATAAAAAAGGAAAATTTGACAAGGGACCTAGGATTCCTTATATCAAACAAACTTGACTTCACCGAACACTGGAGGAAAACAACAAACATGGCGAAGTTTTTAACAGCTCAGATTTTCAATCAGTACAATAGCAAGAAAATAAGATTGATGGTATTACTTTATAAGACTTTTATCCGGCCAGTGCTGGAGTATGGCACTAGTATAAGCTCCCCCATAAAAGTATCTGACGAAAAGCTAATTGAATCGGTTCAAAACTCCTTTACCAGAAGACTGTACAGTAGGCACATGGGCAAATACTTAAGACCAAGCGACCCGGGCTACAAAACCTCTATAGAACGCAACCAACTCTACGGGCTCTCTTCTCTGAAAGACAGGCGCCTGCAAATAGATAAAAAACTCATCGAAAAAATGATGAGTGGCAAAATAGATCTCAATACAGCCGATTTCTTCACACTATCACAAAACAATCGCACGCGCGCTAAGACTAGATTCGTTTGGAAGCGACCCAAAAACAAACTGCGAAGGAAATTCTTTGTCAACCGTACTCTAACTTATTTGACGCAACTTAACAGCACATCCAATGCACCCAAATGAAACCTCGTTTAAATGTATCCAATATAATTTAACTCGCCCTCACGATATTATGTTCCCCTCACTGCCTACGTGTTATTTATGTATTATGTGTACTGGTTCTATTTTATTTTTCACGACTGATAAGTCGTAATAAACAATTAACAATTAACAATAAGAAAGCTCGTACTTTTCTTTATTGACACCAAATATTGCAATTTCTTGAGACAATTATCAGTAGTTGATTTTTTTTCTTCAGGCAATCATCAGTAGTTGATCCTCAAATTTCAAAGCATATTCTAATTCCTTGCAAAATGTATCAAATGGTTCAATAAAAATCAACAAAAAACAGGAGAACCTTTTTGATATTTTTCCATTTATTTCGAAATTCACATTAGGGTCCCCCCTTACGAAAGAAAATTTTTATCGAAAAAATATTTCAAGTCTTTTTCGCTGCAAAAACGTTCAAAATATTTTAAAAAAAAAAGAATTTTTGGTGTTTTATCAATGTTCTCAACGTTTTTGCAGCGAAAAAGAGTTGAAATATTTTTTCGATAAAAATTTTCTTTCGTAAGGGGGGATCCTTATGTGAATTTCGAAATAAATCGAAATATCTCAAAAAGGTTCTCCTGTTTTTTGATAATTTTTATTGAACCATATGATACATTTTGCGAGGAATTAGAATGTGCTTTGAAATTAAAGGACTTCTGTACAAATTATTGATGAAAACGGAAAAAAATTGGATGAACAAAAAAAAAACGAAATCCGTTCAGACACATTTCTGAAATCTTATATTTTGTGAGTGACTTATTCCAAGTGTTTTATCAATATTCCAACTATTTTCGGAACTAATTTTTTTGGGATATTTTTTCCAAAAAAACATTTTCGTAAGGGGGGACCCTTATGTGATTTTTGAAAAAATCGCTGTAAAAAGAGCTTGGATTGAAACAACTTTTTGCAACTGTGCCAAGAGGAATCCTTGTCTTACAGAGAACGCCTCTTATATAACAAAAATATACCTTATGTTAGAGTCATTCCATAGATACTATCTAAACGTTGAGCAGCAAAATTAATAGTGAATGTTTTGTTGGTTACCACTCCTTTGATCCTTATTTTACTCCAATCCATCTCATCAGGATTTTCATTATTATTTTTTATGTTTTCTCACCGAGAGCAATTTATGATGACGAAAAGTTTGTACAACTTTCCACTTTGAACTCTTACTCTAGTACAAATTCAAAAACATTTACTTCAGAAATTTTTCCTAAAGACCGCAATTGATATTGATTTTTGGGTTTTTTATCTCACTCAAAACGGTCCGTCAAACTATAAGACATCTATTGCACATACGAAAGGTGAGAGCGGTTGTAAATTACGAACGCGAGGGACAGAGCAGCTGAGACTGTCGGTGACCCAGTCCTTTTTTACTCTCATTCACCTAATCATTTTCCCTTCTGTCGTTCCAAAACTGTCTCTTGACTGCACTCAAAATAGATCCCACAGAGGTTAGACAGCAGAATCAATAGTGAGGTTTTTATAAATCTAACTCTGATTCTTTTTTCACACAATCCGATCCATCCAATAGTCTGATTTTTCTATTCCGTCAAGAACAATTAATGATTAGCGATAACTTGTTAAATTTTAAATTTGCTTATTAATCCGAATGCTTTTTAGTAGTATCCAAATTAGCGATTCTCACAAAACACCTTTGCTCTCATTAAAATTCCTTTCTAACTTCAAAATACAATCTAGTTAGATAAGTTTAATAGGTACAGAACTTGAAATACCTTATATGGAAAAATTAGTATAGGTTTTTATGAGTTTTTTATCTCACTCAGAACGCTGTGTTCAAACATGCGACATCTGTTGCGCAGAAGAACGCGCGGGTAAGAGCAGTTCAGTCTTTCAATTACTCATTCCCTTCTAATTCCCATCCACCCAGTCATTTTCCTTCTCTTGATTTTCCATTCAGTCCGTCCAAAACTGTGTTTCTCAAAAAATCAATACATATGGCAATCAAGACGCGCGGTATACAACCTCTCCATTCCACGGAGAGACGAAAAATGAACAGTCATTGTTTCCCACTGTGGTTACTCACCTTCCCCTTACTTTACTTTATACTCTAGCTGCATTTCTTTTCTAACAGCTCTAGTTATCAATTGTTCTTCAAATGTTCCTATTACAGAAATTTACAGTGAGTCATGGACCAGGTTCAACGAAGAAACCTTAGATCAGATGAAAGGAAAAGAAGAGCGGACAAAAGTAAACGAGGGGAGGAAATATCCCAACAAACTGATGATGACTCTGGGCAAGAAGAAGTGGAAGTACGTATAACGCGTGCCATGCACAAAAAATGAAGTTGGAGCTAGAAAACCGTCGTCGTGAGATCAAAATGCTGGCTCAACAACAGAAAATGGAATCGGAGCAGCCGAGTGAGAGGAAGCAGGACGTGCCGAGTAGTTCAGCAGTTATTGGAATTGTAGAAGCAAGACGTAAGTTATTTTTAAATATTTCAGTGTTTTATGAGGATTTCCAATTTGTTCTAAGTGATTTCAATTAAAAACTGGCGTCGATTTTCTATTCTTGGCCCAAAAATCAACTTTAGAAAATAACAATTGAAATTTATAATCTTTTCAGAATCGAATCAGGAGAGAGAACAAAACGAAGATCTGTTTGATACTTCATTCACAATTGATGAACTAGAAGCTGTTGATGCTTGTTTGTATCATTTGGTGGAAACCGTTTTGAGACAGACTCATGTTGACCTTCCAACTGAAAAAGTTGAGTATTCTCATGATCCACTGGAGGACCACAAGAATTATTTCAGTAAGTTTAAATTAAATTCCAGCCTTTTGAAAGCTTGATGATAATTATTTCAATTGCGTAAACCGCTATGATTTCAGGATTTGGTCCAATCACAAAAGAAGAACATGATTTCAATGAATTGGCTAGAAAGGAGAAAGAGATGGATTTGGATATTATAATACTGCCAACTCCTCCTCGAAACACTTCACAACAGAAAATTCAAGAAGAAGTTCTAAAAGTTAAGAATGTAAATGCATCGAATGTCGAACGAAGATCGGACACTCTACCAACCGATGTGAGCTTGAGAAGCGACAAGAAGAAAGTTCAACAACAAAAAGGAGAACCGATTTCTGTCCCATCAGTTCAAGAAATCGACAGCGATTTCGAGAATAAAGATTTTTCAATTGAGATGGATATGGCCCATACTCCCAGGGGGCATTGGAACAGGGGGCATCGTGCTCATAGGGGGCATTCACTCAGAGGGGTCATTGAATCTTAGGGGGCATTTCACTCATACTCTTAGGGGTCATTTCTCATATGCTCATAGGGGACATTGACCCTCATTCTCAGAGGGGTCATCGATATACTCAGAGGGGGCATCAGTTTTTTCAGAGGAGTGTCAGGATAGTTGATATTCAAGTTGAACAAGGATAGTTTTCGATAATTGAATGGTCAGATAAACTTGTTATTTCAATACATAATAACAAGTATATTATTTAACAATAGAAGAATTTTAAAATAAGAATGTTGCCTAAAGCGTAATAATCGGAAAAATGGGTGTAAAAAAGAAGAGAACTAGGTCTGAAATCCAATCTATCATTCAAACTAAAACGGATCCTAAAATTAATAAAAATTTCAATAACAATGAAACAGTAACAATTTATATGCGGTATGGCAGATTTCTGGGGGATTTTAATCCCACTTTAATCGCGGAATCAGCATACTTGAACGGGTGGGGAGAAAGTTCGTCGTTGTTTCCTGAAAATGAACAGTAGTAATTGTCACATTGAATAAATTACCTCATTCTCGGCGATTTTCGAGTGGTGGCTACGACATGAACATCAGCGACTGAGTCATTGCTGCCAGATAATCGTTTGATTTTTGGCGGCGGACCTCCAAACTCATCAGTTGTTTTCGAAGAAGTTTTATGCGTTTTCTTTTTAAGAACTTTTTTCCCCATGTAGTTTCCGCCGAAAATATCTTCCTCATCGGAAGTCGACACCCACTTTTTACCATTTTTCGAGAATCGCCTGAAATGAAGTGTTTTATGACAAAATAACCAGGTTATTACATACTTATCGTATTCAACTAACTCTTCATCTGATGCCAGGGATCCATTGAAATCGGGTTTTTTATCATCAGAATCTTGAGTAGTTTCATTATCAACGGTAAGCGATGAATCTGAGTTGAGACCAGTGTTCGATCCATTTGTAGTTCTATTGAGCTCTTTATCATCGGAATCTTGCGTTTGTTTATTATGAACATTAAGAGATTCATCTGAATTGAGACCGGTGTTCCATAAGAACATGGGAGAGATTGTGCGATCTTCCGGGTTTTCGGTTTCTGTGTCGATTCGAACGGTTTGAATAGTTGAATTCGGAGTGTCCGGATGAACTCTGAAATCATAAATACCAAATCGAGTGGCTGAAATTATAAAAAATACCCAGTAAGTCCGCGATCGTGATTAGTACGCGAAAATTCGGTAAATTTCCGCTTGAATCTCTTTGCTTGACCTCTTCTTTCCTGAGCTCTTTCTGACTGACGGATAGTAACCTCAGAAACTTTCGCGACGAGTGCACTTAAGTAATTCTCTCTCTGATGAACTTCCGAGTTCAAAAGAACCGCTACTCTGTAAATACAGTGAAATGAATAAATTGCGATAGCTTTTCTTACATATGGGAGCAGATTTCCGGAAACTGCTTTAGACAACCTGGATTACGACATTCAATTAGCTCGTTTTTCACTACAACTTCCACAAACCTGAAAATCTATTAGAAGTAATTATTATACGCTTGCAGTTATCACTCACGCTCTTGCTTGTGGATTCTTCTGAACGAGAAACGATTCGGTGCGTGAAATAACTTCCAAACTTAATATATCGTTTGCATTAGTAGTCGGAATTACTGGAAACACGCACATCATGTATAGTAGACAGAAAAAAGACTTACATGTTTTCAGAGTGGATGGAATGTTAAGAATTGGAACGAGGCAATCTTCAAAACCAACTTTTGCGAGGAAATCAATATTTTGCTTGATAGAGAATGAAGAGTGGCTTGGATCGAAGGCTGTACAGACAATGTAACTGTCGTCTCCTTCCATAGCACTTCTATAGAGTGATCTGACTTCTTCTAAAAACTTTAATACGTGTACGGATTTCTGAATGCACCTCTCACCCGCTAGATAATCAATCAACCTGGCCGCGCAAGTTTTCCCATTTTCGGGTCTTTGAATGATCGTAGTCTTAATCTTGGAGTTGATACATTCGATTTGATTGCTGGTAACATTTTGTGTATAAAAACCAGCAAGAAGTTTCGTTTTCAAACTATGTGAGTCAAAGAGTTCTTCTTTCTTGCAGCCAATCCTAAAGAAATCTCACTTTGACAATGTTTTAAGTAGAATTCCTACCATTTTTTGATTTTGTCATCAACTGTTGACTTCTCAAGTCGGTATTCAAAATCCTCCATTGACAGTGCTCCGAAAATCCCTCGTTTCAGGAAACGTTCGGCGTCCTGAAATTGTATGAGAATATGAAATCTACTGCATGAAAAACACGAACCGTTTTCCCAAACAGTTTTTTCATATCCGATTCCGAAACTTTAGATCCTACAAACTTTTCAATATTTGATCGACGATGTAGGTCGCATCGGCACAGTAAAGCTGATTCAAAATGAATTCCCTGCAAGTATAATTCCAGTGTTTCAAGAAGCAATGTATTATATTACCTTATGGTAATTAGAGAACGACGCTTCTCCATCATGAATAATCGACGGTACCCTTTTTTTGAATTTAGGGTCACTCTTTTCCATTTTTTCCAAAATAAAACTTGAGAAGGCTGCATGATGATGGGCATTTTTTGAGTTGTGTATCATGAATCCTATAGAAACATGCCTCATTTTATCACTGCTTCTTGTTCTACAATGATCAAAATGAAAGTCATTAGACACAGTTGGTAGAGAACGTACACAAAATTTGGTAGAGTACCACTCAGAATCGTGACATAGCAAGACGACAGATCGAATGTCGTATCCACTTCCAAATGGGGCAATCTCTTATCCGATCCTTTAACTGAGTACTCCTTATTAGATTCTGAAAAGAACTAGCCAATTGACGGATTATAATGAGAACATCGTCACCAATATACTCATTAACTTCTTCAGTGCTCCATTCTTCACTACCATCCATTTTCAATCTTATTTTTCCTAATCTCTTCTTCGACGGCAATGAGTTAACAAATAAAGACATCAAGTTGTCGTTGATGTACATGAATCGGAAATCAGATTCTGAAAAACAAACGAACGTATTCAGTATAATAAATTCGCATCGTACTTTCTGAATAGAATTGGGCAGAACGGTGAATACGCGTCAATTCAACAAAATCTGATGG
The DNA here is from genome assembly GCF_010183535.1 of Caenorhabditis remanei. Taxonomy (NCBI): domain Eukaryota; kingdom Metazoa; phylum Nematoda; class Chromadorea; order Rhabditida; family Rhabditidae; genus Caenorhabditis; species Caenorhabditis remanei. Next base: position 179,408 of record NW_026526124.1, read on the forward strand.
GTTCGTTACCGGTCGTTTTCCTCTTTTCTTTTTGATAGTAGATGGAACTGATCGAGCTTGATTGGTAACCTGGAAAAATGATTGATAGTGCTTAATTAAATAGCTGTTGACGCTACCTGCTTCAAAGTAACACCTACTTGTGCATCGGACAACAATTTGAAAGCATATTTAATTGATCTACCATCTAGAGCACTTCGAACTGCTTTGATTTGATTATCTGAGGGGAAAAACAATTATTTTAGTGCGTCAAGCATTGGATTACCATTCAATTTCGACTTCGATTCAACCAAACTACCGAAATCTACCACAGAACCATCAGTTACATATATCATAATACACGTATTCTTTGATGGATTGTGAATCGCATATTTCTTCAATGAGTCGACTTCCGGAAGATTACAATTATAAATTTTCAGTGTAGATCCATTCACTTCCAGTTTCCTTGTGCGGGGTTTTACTTCTTTTTTCCCTTTCTTCTTCTGATACCATTTTATTCCATCACATTTGATAAACGATTTTCCGACATTTTTGAATCCTGCCAATTTTGTATCCCCGTCAATAAAATTTGGAAGACTGAATTTTGAAATACAGTAGCGAGCATAAGTGAGTACCCCTAGGTACTTTTATGTGTAACTCAGCTGAATCATGTCCGTTTTGCCTAAACTTTTTTTTGAAAGAAAGCCAAAATATTCAGCAATACGAATATAGGTTTTTTGAAAAACTTCCATCACTGATTTTTTCGATAATCGATTTTTCCTGATCTTGATTTGAAAATCCGAAAAAAAACTTTTTATTTTTCTCTTGGAGTTATTGAGTTTTTGATGTCAAAATGATGGAACATGTTTAAATAAACAAAAAATTATGTTGAATTGGCTTCTCAACTCCTGAGCATCGTGCTAGAGCTCCAGAAGTCAAAAGTAGTGCATTCGAAAAAATCTTCATAACTCCTCAAAAAAGGCTTCAAATTAGCCGAAACATGCACCAAAAGACGTGTCTTGAGTTTTTCTACAAATCAACATCAAAAAATTACAGATTAAGAAAAAATAATTTTTCTAATTTTTTCACTAAAAATTTTTTTAAATTCCTATTTTTCTCAATTTCTGGTATTTTCTGGATGAAAAACAAACATAATTTTCAAATACTGCATGCAAGATGCTTTATCACACATAATAAAACACATTTATGTGTTCCTTGTTCGTGTTGTAGTCACAAAATACCAGAAATTGAGAAAAATAGGAATTAAAAAAAATTTTTAGTGAAAAAATTAGAAAAATTATTTTTTCTTAATCTGTAATTTTTTGATGTTGATTTGTAGAAAAACTCAAGACACGTCTTTTGGTGCATGTTTCGGCTAATTTGAAGCCTTTTTTGAGGAGTTATGAAGATTTTTTCGAATGCACTACTTTTGACTTCTGGAGCTCTAGCACGATGCTCAGGAGTTGAGAAGCCAATTCAACATAATTTTTTGTTTATTTGAACATGTTCCATCATTTTGACATTAAAAACTCAATAACTCCAAGAGAAAAATAAAAAGTTTTTTTTCGGATTTTCAAATCAAGATCAGGAAAAATCGATTATCGAAAAAATCAGTGATGGAAGTTTTTCAAAAAACCTATATTCGTATTGCTGAATGTTTTGGCTTTCTTTCAAAAAAAAGTTTAGGCAAAACGGACATGATTCAGCTGAGTTACACATAAAAGTACCTAGGGGTACTCACTTATGCTCGCTACTGTATCTTCGAAAGACGACCCACTGAAATCGTTTTTTTAAATTCTCTTTTTTCAAAAATCCTCTTACCAAATTTCAATCGCATTTCTTACTGTTCCATCGGTAAAGGTCGCAAAATTCGGAAAATCGATCCACATGTTGATTCGATCGAGAAAAACTCTCGAAATTTGAGCTGAAATTATAAAATTAACTACTCCGTAAATGTACCCCAACTGAAAGGTCTCGCGGCGATAGGGGTAGGCAGCGAAATTGTTGGCTGAGTATCATACTTTAATGCATTAGGCCACCCATTCTTTCAAGATAAAAACAATTTTTGAAAGTTTTCACCAGTTTTTTGATGTTTTTTTTTTGTATTTTTTCACTGTTTTTGGTAATTTTTGTGACATTTTGAGCCGTTGAAGTGCAGAATTTAACATTTTCCAGGGTTTCTCCACAACTTCTTCCGAAATGGATCTCTCGACGGTGCGAATTCATTTCATGCAGATTTTCCGCTGGTCAACAGCAATTTCTACAACAACAGCGTGTTTGTTCCTCAGCCGGTAAATTCTAGTTTGAAGAAATTTCCATTGAAAGATCTCCAGAGCATCAAGCCGCCAGTCAAGCTGCTTCCTCACGCCAAGCGTCGTTCAACACTAAATAATCTCACCACTGATTGTGACAACTTCTTCTTCAACGGAACGGCTGTTGAAAGCTCATTGACATCTCTCGTAGACAACTCTTCGTTGAAGGAGAGCTTTCAACCATCCAGTGTTTCTCATGTTGTTGATAATTCTTTCGATTCACTTCATCAAGAAATCACTCTTCAAGATGTTATTGCAAACGGACAACTATTTGATTTCGCTCTTGATCGATACGGTGTGAAGTTTCTGGAAATACTCTATCCCCAGGAAGCGAAAGACGATCTTCATAAATTGGTATTCAGAAAGCTTACCGAGTCTATTACTTTGTTCAATGGGTTGTGTCATAATTCAAACGACAACTTCATAGTGCAGAAGCTCGTTGAATATGCCTCCATCGAAAAGCAGAAGGTTTTACTGATGAAAATGATCGAAGGAGGATTGCTTGAAATGTGCAAAGACAAGTTCGCATATCGTGTGATTCAGTTGTCAATTCAGGTGCGTTTATTATAATTTATTTAATGCAAGATAAAACATTCTGTAAGTCAGAATAACATTCATGAAATTCAGAAACTCTTCAGTACCTCGCATTTTTCAGAAGTTCGATTGTCCCAATGTTACCCAACTTGTCCATGCAATCAGTAACTTCGACTTTGTCGCAATGTGCACCGATCAGACTTCCATACATGTTGTGCAACGTATCGTTAAACATCTTCCAGTTGACCTCTGGAGTTTTTTCGTCGATTTTGTGTACACTGGAGACAACTTGATGTCCGTATGACGTGACAAATACGGTTGTCGGTTAGTGCAACAGGTCATTGATTAGCTTTCTGAGAACCCAAAATCTCCATCCTTCAACAGGCGCATTCAACTTTTACAGAAGTTTATTCATGTAAAATGTATTTATAATATAAAAATGTAATATAATAAACATATGTAATAAATAAGTATATATAATAAATTTTGTATTTATCATGATCCCGCTCAAAATATTCCCTGCCGATCTCACACAATTTACAACCATCCTTTCCCACTGTTTTTTCCAAAGTAATTTTAGTTATATTAAGCAATTTATTCCAATTCTTTCTCGCCCCTACTGTTCATGTATTATATGTCTTTCCCAGATTCCTTTTCATTGAAAAGTGCTAAAATTGAAATAAGCTTTAAAAAAACTTGTTTAAAAACCTCCCCGGATAATAATAAGACGCACACAATCCATTCTCTTTTAAAAGTCAGAACTAATCTTTACTAATAATATTCAACAGATTCCGTCTGTGTATTTATTTGTTGGCAGCCATAACTCCCTCCGTAGTGGGCCGATTTTTATGAGACCTGGATAGATAGATTGGAAATTTGACTTAGTTGATGCCCGAACTTTTCTTTTTTCAAAAATATCAAATTTGACGTCTTCTGGAGACGGTGACGTTTTTAGTGCTGAATTGTGTTGAGAAAAGGTGTGTCCCGACAGGGTGGTAGAAAGCTCAAAACTACTGACTCGGTGTTTCTTGACTGCATTCTCGAAAGCGCTTCGGCCGCGCGTATTTGGCGTAGCGGTCTACGCAGATGACTCATACGCATGGGGTGATGAGTTCGTTCCCGCCATGTCGGAAAAGTTTTTTGGTTTTTTGCTTTGATAAGAACATAGACAGCCAGTATATGAAAGTTGTAAATAACGTTGTTACAGTCGAGATTTCGTAGATCAAAAGGATCCATCTTTGACAAAAACTAACAAAAACTCAAAAAATACTGTTAGTGCATTTTTTGAAGAAGAGAATAGGAAATCTGAATTTCAAATAAGGGAATTGACTTTCCGTGTGCCGTGAGAATTCTCTATAGATTTGCACCCCGATAGTTTCGAACTTGCTCTTTTTTTTAAATGATCTTAGTGTGCCATATTTAGAGGAAGGAGGCGTCATCGCCACCGACCAGTCAAAAATTAAAATTGATATTTCAATTATCCCTTTCCGTTCGAAAAAGAAAAAAGCAAAGTTATCAAATTTCTGTTCTTTCTGAAAGAGTCTTTTAAAATAGTTCCGCTCAATTTAGGATAAAAATCACTGAGAAGATTTGTGAGTTCCTATTAGAAAAGTAGGGATTATGTTACGGAACGGACTGCCAGTATATGAAAGTTGTAAATATTTTGTTATAAGATTTTGTAGAACAAAAGGGTGGAGTAGCTATCTTTCTGTTGACACTGTACACACCGCTCAAACTCTGTCATAATGGATGATTGAGCTCCAACTTTGAAGGTGTTTAAAAAATTACAATCCTACAAACACCGAGTCAGAAACTTGATAGTAGTTAACAATAAGCTTCATGGGGAAGTCTTGCAGCATTTAAATAATTTTTGTGAAGTACTGTCATGTACGGTTGAGAAGGATTGAAATCAAAATAGACTGAATAAAGGGCTTCTTTAACTTTTCAACTTAGAAATATGTAAAATAGTTTTAGTTTCGAAGTATTCCAGAGAAGAGAGGCGGCATCGCCGCCGAACAGTCCAAAATTTAGAAAGCAGAACTTTTTGGATCAAACCAAACTAAAAAGAAGATTTCCGTGTATATGAAAAAAATGTTGAACGAATTTGGGGGAAGGAGGCGGCATCGCCGCCGATAAGTCAAAAACTTCAAAAGAATACTCTACACGCAACTTTTGAATTCTCTTTTGGTGAAGGGTTTCTCAGACAGGCAAAAAAAAAAACACATTTCCTGTATTTAGTACAATTAATTCTAAGACCCGAATGTCTCAACCAAAAAATAAGCGACTAGGAATATAGAAAATGAACTAACACTTTTCAAGAATTGATGGTGAATTCTAGAATAAGGATTTGTCTAAATATGGCCTTAGTTTGCCTTCAGAGGAGGGAGGCGGCATCGCCGCCGATCAGTCAAAAGTAAAAAAAACTTAATATTTAGAGGATTGCCTGCCTTTTGAAGGGGAAAATAGAGTTACCAATTTTCTTTTCTTCTGAAGTAAATTCTCGAAATTTTATCAGAAAAGTAGGGGTGTTTTAATTGTTCTCTCTGGAACGGGTTGCTCAGCTAATAAAGACTACTAACAACTGAAAAAAAATTATAGGACCAGAAAAAAAGAGAATTCTGAGACCCCAATTGTTTGAACCCTGTGAGAAGCGCCGCAGGCGCTTCAACACTTACAAGGGTGGTGTTGAGAAGGAGGTTCAGTCGCCGTTAGGCGACGTGAACCGACTGGTTTGAGAAGAATCTTTAACTTCATTTTATCCGGGTGCTCTAACTTTCTTCTGTGAGTAGTAGCCAAACCAATAGACCTTCCAGTATCGATGCCCCCTCTGAGTATATCGATGACCCCTCTGAGAATGAGGGTCAATGTCCCCTATGAGCATATGAGAAATGACCCCTAAGAGTATGAGTGAAATGCCCCCTAAGATTCAATGACCCCTCTGAGTGAATGCCCCCTATGAGCACGATGCCCCCTATTCCAATGCCCCCTGGGAGTATGGGCCGATGGATATGGATATTATAATACTGCCAACTCCACTTCCAAAAGTTGTACAGCAGAAAGTTCCAGCAGAAGTCCAACAAATCGAAGTGCTGAATCCATTGAATGATGAACATGAAATGCACACTGCACCAGGAGAGATGAGCCAAGCAGTCAAAGAAAACAAAGTTCGAGAACGCGTCAGAGAACTTATTCCTGATCCTCCAGTTAGCATCATTAACTTTGAAAACAAGTATGGAAAGGAAGTTCTGACAACAGCTGATTTCTTGGGAGTATCTCATCCAAATTGGTTCTCAGGGTCAACAATCAAATTTTGCGCTGCGGAGACGATGGAAAACCTCCAAGAGTGAGTTTGTAATAACTATTTTTATGAAAAGTTCTTGGTTTTTTCAGAGTTGACCGTGTTCTCATGTTTGATTTCATCTTGGACAAAATTGGACGCACACTTTTTGTGAACTGCCATCTTCCATTTGATATTATTTGATATTTTATTTAACTATTTAAATATACAGAAAATGTCACTGGAGGTCAGGTACAGTCCCTCACGAGACTAAACCTGAGAAAGGAAACCGGGAATAAGGAATTATAAAATAGGTGTTGGGCAAGGGGGAGGGAGAATAAAGAAAGAAAAAAAAATCAGAATCGTGCAATATTATTTACAAGAAGAGAGTTGAATTCCGATGGGCAAAGGAAATGGGGAACATTAATAGTTAAGGCATTCCAAATAGGTACTACCGTTGAGAAAAAATTAGAGCAATTAGGATTTATACAGATAAGAGACATTGGGCGACGGGAGGAGGAACTTAACCTGACATGGGTCTCAAGACTAGGAAAATATGAGGCGCCGATTATAAGATTGTATAAGAGAAGTAGTTGCGCTTTGAGCCTACGGTGGCGCATAGAAAAGAGGTCAAGTTGGGAGAGGCGATCCGAGTAGGAACAATAAGGTGTGTTACAGCGTTGAAGAATTTTCCGCGAAAAGAATCTGAGAGGAGTTTCGAGCTTGTGGGCTAGTTTAGATGATGGGGGAGGCGAATAAACGACGGAGCAGTATTCAACTAGAGGGAGTACATAAGTTTTGAATAGGAAGATATAAAATTGGGGAGAGTTGGATTTGAAAGATTTCAGTAGTTGTTTTGAACGGAGTAAGGCGAGAGCAACAGCCCGATTAATGTGTCTAGTGAACTTGAGATTAGGTTCTATTAATAAACCTAAATCCCTAACAGAATCAACGGAATCAATGAGGGAACCTCCAATAGTGTACGGGTGAGAAGAGTTTCGAGGTCCGAGACGAAGAAGGGCAGTCTTAGAGTGGGCCAGAGGTAAGGAGTTATCAGAAGCCCAAGACTCTACCAAGTCTATTCCCATTTGAAGTGCTAGAGGATCATGAGAGTACAGCTTAATATCGTCCGCGAAAGCTGCGATACGTAGCCATGAAATGTCAGCAAGTTTGAGCAGGAGATCATTAATAAAGACTAAAAACAGGAGAGGGCCAGAGACGGAGCCCTGGGGGACACCGGAGGGGATAGAAGCAGAGGGAGTGCCAACGAAGTCGTCAATCTTGACAGAGAATGTTCGATCAGACAGAAAATCAGTAAGCCAGGAAATGATATTACTAGGGATTCCGAAGCTGTCAAGTTTCGAAATAAGAAATTGGTGGTCCACTTGATCGAATGCCTTGCGGAAGTCGAAATAGACAACGTCAAGAGACTTGTGACTGGAGAGTAATAATCGGTATTCAGAGATGGAGTGGACAAGTGAGCTAGAGCAAGATCGTTTAGACAGAAACCCGTGTTGAAATCTGCTTATATTGCGGAAGAGATTAATCTTAATATAATTGCACAAGATACGCTCACAGACACGAGAAAAGGGGTCTGTGAGCGATATCGGGCGGTAGTTTTCAGGAGAGGTCAAGGATCCTTTTTTGGGAATTGGGATGATGATAGCGTGTTTCCAAGAAGCAGGGACGTGTGACTTAAGAAAAGAGTCAGAATAGATGATTGACAACGGAATAGCGAGGGTGGTAGCGCAGTTACGAATGATATAGAAGTTGGCATGATGGGTTGTGAAACCGCAACGGGGAGGGACTTTACGAAGCGTGTTCTCGATGATCCAGGGAAGAAAAAGCTCAGAAGGGGAGATATTATTGCTAGAATTGTTCGACACCGGGATAAGCGAGCTGGAAGGGGAACAGTTGTAGTTGCTAAAAAATACAGATGAGAATATGGATGATTTAGCTGCGTTGGAGGATATCAGTTCATTATTGACGTAAAGAGGAGGTATTTTGAGGGAGGTTCTAGTACGCTTCTTGATAAGTAGTCGGGCGGAGCGGGAGTTGGGTGCCGATAAAATTTTTCGCTCCTCACTAACCATGTTGGACTTGATTCTTTTGGAAGTAGAAGCAATGAGGGTACGAAGTCGGAAGATTTGGTCCGCCGGAGGATTGGGAAGTTTTAAAAGTTTCGAGTATCTTTGACGAGCACGTTTGAGTTGACGGATAGAGAAGGAAGTCCGATGAGGTTTAGGAGGCGTGGATAAAGGAGTATGGGAGATGATAAAATCAGACAACATTTTAGAAAAGAGTGCAAACTTGTCAGTGGGGGAAGAAATAGAACTGAGGACTAAATCCCAGTCTACGTTAGCGATATCAGCGTTGAGGGATTTGAAATCACACTTCTTGTAATTCAAGCGATGTTCATTACGAAATGTAGGAGAAGTTGGCAAGGAGGCTGAGGAGTGGTTACTAACAGTAGTAATTAGGGAGAAATCAACACTGAAATGATCAGAGTTGAGTAATGGTGGCTCCTTAGAGATGTGGAGAATCGCAATATCAGGGGAAGAAAGAACAAGGTCAAGAATGTTGGAAGATGTGGCAGAAGTACGAGTGGGAAAGGTGACGTTCTGGTAGAGACCTTTAGACTGGAGGAATAAGGAGAATGGATGATTAGAAGATGGAGGATTCCAGGTAAGAGATGGGTAATTAAAGTCTCCTGCGAGGATGCAAGATTTTAGAGGGAGATATTCATCAAGATGATCAATTAGGGCTAGTGATTGAGCTGAGGAAGCGTCTGGTGGACGGTAGACTAAGAAGAAATTAAAGGGCGTAAAAAGAGTGGAAGAATGAACTGAAGGAGAGATAAGACAAGCTAAAATTTCAGATTGGTGAAGCGGGTAATGGTGGGACATGTTGATATCAAGGGTGGAAAGGGAGAGAGAGTTCTTATAAATAAAAGCAACTCCTCCACCACTATTTTTACGGTGAACAGTATTAGAACGGTCGAACCTGAGGAAGGATAAGTCATGCAAGGAGAAAAGAGAAGAGGGAATAGTGTCGTCGAGAAATGTTTCGGTAAGAGCTAGAAGATGGTACCCCGAGGAGAGGAAGAGATCAATCAATAGTGAAATTTTAGCGAGCGTGGAAATGCCTCTTATATTGGCAAGCAAAAGTTTGAGACCCATGTCAGGTATTTTAGAAGTGGAAATATCAGGAGCTGGAGAGGAGGCAGGAGGTGAGGAACGAGATGAAACGTATGAGAGGTCTAAAAACGAGTGGGTAGGTCTAGAATTGGGGAAGGTCAAATGAGGAACGGGGCAAGAAGTTGGAGAGGGAGAAAATGAGGAGGCGGCAAATCGGGAGTCTAGAGAAAAGGAAGCGGATTCTTGTTGACGCGGTAATTGATATCAGACATGATGAAGATAGTCTTTCCAGCTTTCTTGTTCTCGTCGTAGACGTGCTTGCGAGAAGCACGGAGTGTTTCCCATGCAGGACGAGTCAGATCTCTTCGAGCACGTGGCTTCGACGGCATGGCAAGGATATCAGGGTTGGTACGACGAGCAATGTGGAATCCGTGTAGGAACGAGTCACGGTCGGAGCTGGATTCAAATTGAACTTTCAAAGGGCGGTACATTGACTTGCATTCGTGACGATGGATCTTGACTGGAACTGGAAGGTTGTTAGAGGATGCAAGATTCTGGAGAATGCGGAGTTGCTTTGTATCTTGCTCCTTGTCGTTGCGATCATCAGGGAAACGTTCGATGACAACCCGTGTAGCTTTATCGATCAATTTAGCGGCCTCCCGCGCGATTTCCAATTTCTCCAAGTGATTCGGCGTGAAAGAGGAAACCTTTGGGACGGAATTGGGGTTGGCACCAGCATTCTTGGAAGTCACGGAAGCATAAGACGTGGGAAAAATTGATTGCGGGAATACTTCATCGAAAACAGGAGGTGCCAATACGGGAAGTCCAATAGGTGACATATCTGGAAGTGGCTCACAAGTCAGAGCAATTTTCTCACCGAGTGTTTTTGATGCAGATTCGATGATACCCGACCTCAGTTCGTTGATGATTGCAGTGAGCTTCGACACATGATTGAAAAGTTCCATGTAATCCGCGTAGGCAACGAATTGAGGTGGATCGTCCGGCAACGTATCAGTATGTTTCCGTTTCGACATCATTGGCGTAGATATTCAATAGTCGGAGTAATTATATCACAGATGAAGAATATAGGATAGATATCGAATAGAGAATATGTAGCGGGGTAGCGATCAATAATAGGGCAATGAGAGCGAAGGGGATGCAACCTCTCGCTAGCGAGAAAAAAAGGAGGAATGAAAAAAAGGAGGAATGAGAAAAAAAGGAGGAATGAGAAAAAAAGGAGGAATGAGAAAAAAAGGAGGAATGAGAAAAAAAGGAGGAATGAGAAAAAAAGGAGGAATGAGAAAAAAAGGAGGAATGAGAAAAAAAGGAGGAATGAGAAAAAAAGGAGGAATGTGTTTTTTTTTTAGGAGTTGCTTTTTTTTTTTTTTTTTTTTTGTTGTCAACTGTACCATGCTTTGCATTCATTTGACAACTTGAAAGCACTTTAATGACTCCCTACGGTTTTGTCCACAAAACTAGAGTCATTAAATGCTTCTATTATTTCCGGTTTACTATATTTCCCATTTTACCGTGTTAAATTACGTTAAAACTGCTCATAAAGCAAACCACACTCACAATAATTATATTTGAATGCCCGCGCTAATGTGCGGGCACCCACGCAGTGAGGGGCACCCACGCAGTCGACTATATAAGGCGACCGCGCGCCCTCACTCGAGTTTCCAATACCACTTGGTAATTATATAATTATTCACTACTTTTCGCGGTGTCCCGTGTCGGTATAAATTCCGACCAGTGCCCGCTATTCACTGACGCTCTTCAATCCGTATAACACGGACAGAAAGGTAAGACTGGGTGTAAAAGTGTGTAAATTTGCTCCCAAAAACGTCTTCCCCTCATAAGGGTTTTCGTATGTTTTTCTCCCTAAAATTCAATCAATCCCGGAACATCACTTCGGCCGCTCCATCGGACCGCCCTTTCGTATAATAATTGTTCCTTTATATTCCTTTCAATAAATTGGGATTTGTTCAAACCGTGTACTGTTATCTGCTTGCATAGCTTATCACACCGCTCCCCTCACCAAACAGACATTACACTTAATTCCCCGGACATGGGTGGGCCCGCCGACGCCCGCTAGACCCACTTGTCCACATGGTGCATAGAACCGGTTCATTTACCCCTAAAAAGGTGAATGTAATGGTGGATTATCCCGAAAATATTGATTTTCGGCGATAAAATGAAACCAGAACCCAGTCGGTAGTTTAGTGTCTGTAGGCGAGCAGCTTTGTGATTTTCTGGCATTCAGAAACACTATTTCGGTCACTGAACCCCCTAATTTTCAAATTTCGATGGAATTTTCTATACATGAAACCCGAAGTCGGCGTTGTCCATCGGCGCTGGCATCGGGCGACGTGCATTCTTCGCCGAAAGGCACATATTCGAAGTTGAATCCACAGGAACCTTCGCTGAAAAGATGGCGAAATACTCTAAAAGAATCGCCCACCAGAAAAAGATGGCGAAATACTCCAAAACGAGTCGCCCAATACTGAAAAGATGGCAAAGTGCTCTAAAAAGAGTCGCCCACTACTTAAAAGATGACGACATACTATAAATCAGTTGTCCACAAGTAAAAGATGGCTCAAAATGCTCTAAAAGAGTTGCCCAATATATAAAAGAGGCTAGAATACTCCACGAGAGTCGCCCATACATATCCGATCACACCTCCGATGGTCCCTGTTCAAAAAATTCGAGTAAACTGCTTCAGTCAATGCTCCCCAGTCCATATTCTAGCGAAAAAATCGCCCATTTCTCTCCGTTCCGCTCAAATTCCGCTCAATATTGCCAAAAAATCCATATTCGTCGATTTAAGGCTGAGCAATAATTTTCAAATTCCCGCGGATTACGGTAGACGAATGCAGGCGCGGTGTTTGCGGACTGGGTGTAATGCACACAATTGGCGGCAATGACGCAATTCGCGTCGGGCCTAAAAATCTTTTCACGCATTTTCCACCCTTCCCACACCAAATTTTTACTTCTTTTCGCGTAAATTTCCTGAAAAAAATTAATTATTCTCACGTATAATAATTAATAATTAATTTCAGATGAGTCTTCACACGGAAAAGTCGAATTCGACCACCCCAAACGCGACGACCGCTCCACGTACGACTTCGATGTCGGCCTCGAGCTATCAGACGTCCCCTCCTCCAGCATACGAGGATTCTAAGGGTGTAAGTCGGTTTATCCCTTGAAAATTATAAAAATTATCGAGAAACTATCCGTGTTTTGACGAAAAAATTGCATAAATTGGCCAAAAAATCGATTTTTGAGCCAAAAAACTGGCGAAATCAGTCATAAGTGTAACATTTCAGCTACACAGACTATTAATAGTGCCAATATGTAAAAGTTAACAAGAATTAACGCCATACCCGCTAAAAACCCGTCAAAAATAGACGAAATAGTGGAAAAATGCGTGATTTCGAAAGAAAAACCTCTGAAAATTCTGAAAAATGAGCAATACTCGTTCAGTCCGCTATAATCCTTCAATCGGAAGCCAAATCTGGCACTATCACTAAGTTATGGCATAATTCCAGCCCTAATTTGATAGTTTTTATCGATTTTCGCTCGAAATTTCGAAAAATTCCGAATATTTTCGAAAATTTTCGAAACAATTCGAAAATATAGCGACACAGAGTATCATAGCTCAAAAAGATGCTAATTTTAGCCAAATTTCGCAACAATTCATTACATTTCAATGAAAACTAAGCCGAAATAAGTCAGAATTCTTCACTTTTCGCTGAAAATCCATAAATTTCTCGAAAAATTTCAAGTTTCTCTTTCAACTCTACTGAAAATCAATTATACAGTTAATTTTTTCAGTTCACGTCTCGATCGCTCAGTGTCATCACAACTCCACGCGAGTTCATGTCAACTGCTCGACAAAAAGAAGCCATGTCAATCACATCGACATCATCGTCGTCAACACGTGGACCGCTAGCTTTTCTCGACCAGATCAGAGAACGTTGTGAACGTAAGTAGAGGAAATCAATAAATATTCCGAAATAAAACAAAGTCGTTTTAGCGTTCGCTCGTGCAATAATGGGGACTCCCCAGCTCGACGACCACACGACAGCTGCCAGTTCGACCTCAGTAGAGCTCAAAGAGATCAAGAGCCTCCTGCAGTCACTCATCATTGATGTTGAGACACTCAAAGGTACTATACTGAGCTAATTTCGGATATTAACAACGCATTCTTACAGAGCAAGGGACCGCTCAACCCGAACTAGTGGAACCGGAGGACAGAGAGCCACTGTCAGCAACGGTGTCGACCGCCATGCGTTTCGCTGGCCACGTCAGACCGCTCGACAGCCGTATCTACGTCCAAATCACCACAGCCACCAAAGTGCTTCACATGCTCTATCAGCCAGTCGGTGGATACATTCATTTGATGAAATCCAGTACGACCACTATGGAGGTAGCGAACACTGAAGAAGACCGCTTCCTACAGGATATCCAAGCCTGGAGGGACAGTTGGCTAACTGGCTTGACGTGGACCGCTTACACTGTTTGGACGCCGCCAACAACCCTTTCTTCACTCCCATACACACACATCCGACCGTGTCGCTGCATCCCAGTGCTCCTTCGTGGCAACGAACGTCACGGAGACCAAAAAACATGCTTCACACGTCGTCTGGGACAGGAGGCGCTATTAGCGGTACTCCACCATCTTGTGTACGAGGAAGGAACCCTGATGCCGCTCTCACTGAAACTCACGTGGGACACGAATCAGGCGGCCGCTCCCTATCTACAACTCACAGAATAATTACCATCAACTTATTCTATTATAAGCCATAAAGGCGTTGTTTTACCTTGTTAACTAATGTCTTTTTCTATAAAGACCACTCATTTGTTTATAACACCTCATTATTGGTTTCTCTTGTTCAAACTTGGTATAATACCAGTCAATGTATCTTGTCAGCTCACTGAGCGCCCCTCCCATTAATCGTAACCCTGTTACAGAGTGACTAACATACTCACCATGGGACGTACCAAGAACAACAAACTCGATCGAACTTTCGACTCTGGACCACTCGTTCCGGGGAACAATGATTCGACCGCTCAAGACGATCAGAACAAAGAAAACCAAGATCAAGGAGATAAGACCGCTCTCGACATTTCCCATGAGGAAGTCGTCGAGACAGTTGACGAGGTCATAGACGGAGTCTCGCTGGACCACACGCAGGTTCTTCAACCAGTATGGGACACGTCCGCTCTCCATGAAGGTATACATAAACAACTAATACATATTCGCACAATAAGTCTATACTTATTGCAGAGATTCGAGAAACCAGCGACCTCGTGAGAGACGTCCTGGACAGAGTTGACAGCTCGGAAGCCGTCGGCGACCTTGTTAAAGATGTCCTGGACCGACTCGACAGCCCAGCGAACGTTAAGGTTCAAGAAGTGGTACCGCTCCTCCATCATGAAATGAAAAAAATCGGGAAACTGATCACCAAAAATGGAGAAGAAGCACAGGCCACTCGCATCAAAGAAGCCGAGACAATGCTGGAGAAATACGAGGCTCTCGTCACAAAAGTCATGACCGCCGCTCAGAACCAACAGACAGGACTCGCTACCACCATCGTCCGCTCCGTCGAATCCAAAATGACGGAGATTGTTGCTCCTCTGAAAAGCGAAATGAGCCGAATCGTCGCGTACATCGCTGGAATTACCCAGCAGAATGAACGCCCGCTCCGTGACTCCAAAGAAAGAGACAGGTCTCACAACTCGAACTCCACCGTAAGTTGAACAATAACACATTCAACAACCCACATATCCCTTACAGGCAGCGTGCGTGTTCTGCGAGAAACGTGGCCACTCTTCGCAAGATTGCAAGACCATCTTGACTCCGTCAGACCGCTGGGCAACGGCAAGAACGAAGAGCATTTGCACTAAGTGTCTCTCCAAGTACTCTGAAAGAGGAAACGGACACACGGACTGCTCCAAAGGAGACATCATCTGCTCCCAATGCTCGTCGATCATGGCCGACACAACTCTATGTACCCACCACGAAGCCTTTTGTGGAGTCAAGAAGACTGCTGTCCGCAGACGTCAAGATGTGCCGTCCGCTAGAGCACCAAAGATGGCGGTAATACAAGTTAAAAGACGACCACGTGTATATAAAACTGTTCTTACAGAAATACTCGTTGGATAATCGCAACAAGGCAGGACCTTCTGGATCAGCTCCACATTAGAGCAACTTCCGGACGTCCACTCAAAGCCATAATAACTTGTTAACCTTGCCACCATTGTTGAATTTTTGTTGTTTTTACCCCGGCCTCGCCAGTAAAACCCTCATTGTTACCCCCACTCATATCGATTCATATGTTATACAGAGTTCTAACTCTATGTTATATCTATGTTACAGATTCTCTTTGTGGAACATCGCAGGTTGGGTGACACGTACTGAGAGCCGCTCACAACACACTTATCGACACCGTCAGCTAACTTATGCAAAAAACTAAAAAACGCGAAAAGATGCAAACCTCATTGAGGTCACTGCCATAATAAAAGAAGGCTTGAATACCTCATATGAGGTCGCCCACACAACGCAAACCAATTAAGGTCCCTGCAATTCTAAAAGATGGCTGAAACACCTCATCGAGGTTGCCCAAAAAAAAAAAACAGCAAACCGATTAAGGTCTCTGCAATTCAAAAGATAGCGTGAATACCTCAATGAGGCCGCTCAAAAAAAAAAAACAAAAAGATGACGTGCTCAATATAAGACCGCCATGGCAACGAGCACATCCAAAACTTGCCGGGAGCTCAAATGAGCCATAATCCCGCCTAAAAAAGACACAAAGTGCACACTAAAGAATGTAGGTGAATACATCACTGAACTTCTGATGGGCAAGAATCCAGATACGTCCGCTATATACAAGCAAAGTACGTCAGAGATAACTCCACAGAAGATTCCTGTAAACAAAAGACGCTCCAAGCTGAGGAGAATATCCTCGTTGCGCACGCTCAGAAAACAGAGATATCGATTATTCCATAATCCGCTATGCTTCACAACGATCAATAAACTCATTTAAAAAAAAAAAAAAAGTGAAGCCATTAGACCGAAACTCATCCGAGCCGAAGTCCGCTCACTTATAAAACACATATAAGACGTATAGTCACCAAAAGAAAAAGAGTATCAGATGCGAAAGTCAGCATCTCAAAAGTGACACGTCGCCAAAAAGCCAAAGCTGAGTCAGATTGATCAGGCAAATCCCAGTCAAAGTCTGCTCACTTAGCAAAAACTTCGCGGCTCACTGCCCGTACACCTACATTTGTTCCTAGATTCGTCTAGAATCGGAATGTTATATCCCGTTAAATACGGAAGAACCCAACGACATCACGTATCGTGGTCTAAAAAATTGTTGAGGAAAATGTCAGGCTCGAATGAGTTAGTCCCTCACAAGACCCGAACTGACGACTGCTCATTCCCTATACCACGAGTTTTTGAAGCTAAAAGAATAAGGCTCTAAAGTGGCAGCTAGAGATACAGCTCGCTGAAAGTTAGCTCGTGCCGGACGGCCATCTGGTACATAGCGGACCCTCAGCAGTCGGAAGTCGGAATCGATACTTCAACGTCTTCGCTTTCAGTTGACTGCTGAAAAACAAGACATTCCAAAAAAAAAAAGATATTGATCTGTGCATTGAGACAATCATATAAGCCATAAACGATCCACGGTGTACCAAGGTTCTCTCCACATGAAACGCATAATATTCCTTAGAAATATTTCGTTGCGTGAAAAACTTTATTGCAAAAAAAACAACAAACAAAAACGTGACAAAATGACACGTTAATACAGTAACACGGTGACACGTATACAGAGATATATAAGCTGCAAAAAAATTCATATTAATCAGTTATCGCAAAACTTTGCCCCTGGTTACAACAAATCAGCTACTCCCAACTCCAGTACGTGTCCACCACAAATAAAAATCGCCACCATCTATGCTAAGTCATAACGCAGACAACTAACGTTTCTGTTTCAGACAAATGCTGCCACATCTACGGCATGGTGCCGACCAAAACCGACGTCCGCGTCAACCAATGTTGCCACGTCAACACCCACCCCCTCGACTCGAAAACGTCTACATTCAAGACTATACCGTCGAGCAGTACTTCCAAGGCCACTCACTACCGTTCACGATCGATGATATCTATCGCTTCGCGACGTTGGAGGAAGATTGGCCGCTAGATGAACTGCCTGATGACGTAGAAGATCGAGGAGGCTTACGTCTCGCGGTTTGGCGTGAAACTCGCCCCACTCCACACACACACTGGGAACAGATCGCTCTTCGCCTACCAATCATCACTAAAGCTCATGGAGCACGAGAGTATTTCGTCAGAAATGCTCGAGTTCAAAATGAGTTACGTGTAGGAGAAAGGACAAGACGCTGCCCAGAGTGCGGATCTCAGCTTGGAGGATTCCCAATGCCGGACCACGTGTTCCAGGAATGTCCGTTCAGCTCGCTCCGAAATATGGATAGGCTGGAGTTTATGGCATCGAATCTTATTGCCTACTGCAACGCTTGCAATTCTCGGTCAGCATCTCACGAGAGCTGCCTGAGAAACGTATGCAGAGGATGTACAGATTCGAACCATACACTTGCACAAGACTTATGCCTCTGGCATATTGGTTCCCACGCCGGATACCAAGAACAGCTCCATAACGTGGAAGACTCACGCATCAGAAGACTCGAGCATATCGAACAACTGTATCGTGACCCAATGCAACCGCTACTCTACTTCTCATACCTGGATGAACCTCCGTTCGCCGCCAACAGGAGAATTAGAGCACGCGTCGACATCCACGGATGGGGACCGCTCCTTGAGTACCCAGAACGCTTTGAGCAACCAATCAACCGTGCCAACTACGGAAATCAGCTCGAAGGGAAAAGGACCGAATATCCATCACTCGTTCCACCTGAGTATGATAATAATCCTCAAGTCCCAATCCCACGATTCAACCAAATCGATCGAGATTATCTGAACCGAGTTGCAGACGTGGTGACCGCTCTTCGCCGAGACCACGAGGCATATAACCACGTAAGATAAAAAAAAAATAATAACAAAAGTTCCATAATTCGTAATCATACGTTGACCTTCAGATCGAAGTGCCACAACTCCCACCTAGAGGAGGTCGCCCAGACGAAGAACACCAACGTGCTGATGATGGACATCAAGCTCCAATGCCACCAGTCGAGCCCGCTCCCGCACAGCGCCCTCTGCGTGCTCGAGAGCCTGCTCCACCCGTCGCTCAACTTCCGGCTCCGGCTCCGGTAATGATACCACCGCAAAAACTCAGGCTTGAAGACGGTACAATAATAGTACCAGAAACAGCCGGGAATCAGGCACCGGAACCTTGAGAAAGACATGGCAGGGTAAAAAAAAAAAAAACTCTAAAAGTCGCATTTTGTCATAAACACTACGAACTGAATTACAGATCGGTGGAGACAATCAACGACCAAGAGCACAACCAGAGCAGCAACGTCCGATCGAAGCCAGACCGATCAACAGACCACTTCCACCACAGGCGGAAGCGAGGAGACAAATAGCACCAGTCATCAATGTCACCGATCAGGTACAGACATCAATAGACTAAAATAAGCTAGTTCAATATTTGAATTCAGGTGCCAAACGCCCCTATTGTCCCTCCAGTCGAGAGATCCATGCCGGCCGCTCGTTCTCCAACAACGAATGGAACTACCGCCCAGGTAAAACATACCCATAGAGAAATGGTGATATAAAATCTCCTTATTCCAGCGTCCACAAACCTGGAATGCCACCGCTCTCCCAGAAAGTCGCCAAGACCCGACCGCTCCTCTCGACGCTCAAAACACAGCTCTCACAGTAAGATTCAGTTCTACGAATCCCGGTGTATATATCCACCTAATTTCAGAGTGCAGAGCAAATCGAGTACAATCGAGAGGCAGCATTAAGCCAGCGAGTCCGCTCGATGTGTGGTCAACCCATACTGATCGGTCAACAGGCGGTCCGTCAACATGCCCAACTCCGAGCATTCGACTATCTGATGATTCAAGACACTCCAACTAGCCACCCAGCTATAGTTCTCCGTATCCAAACCATGCAATACGTCCTGACAGGATCGGAAGACTACCGCTACAAGATCCACGACAGATATCCGATCGAATCCCTGCTCGGATATCTGGACGCACTTGCCACAGCTGGGACCGCTACACGGCTAGAGCCTATTCTACTAGTCCGTTTGGAGTTGTTGAGAGCACACCCGGTGATGGAGAAATACACCTACAGAGGAGACATCCTTGTCATACCATCAGCTACGGTATACATCGACAACCAAGCACTCCGTCCCATCATGGAGGAATACATGATAAACGGAGGAGCCCGAGGCGAAGAAATACGATTCGACAATTTCTCGCCGACCGCTCACCAACTGCTCGATTACCCAGCCCCGACTGAAAGGATCTCCCCCAGAGAATACCTGCAGGATGTGGAAGAACATCGCTTCGCCTCCGCATATGTCACCGAGCCGCTCGAACCCATCAACGGGTACAATAGAAGGACCCTGGTGAGAGCTCTGGATCTGCATCCACCAACGTTCGAAAGCTGTTTCAACACAAGAATCAGTTGGATGTCCAAACTATTGACCGCTCATAACCTCATAACTCCACCGGAGAACGTCGAGTCGAGCGAGTTGGTAGACCGCTCCAACTATCTGAAGTTGCTATACGCGGCAGGAGACCACCTCATCACGGCCATGGACCGCAAGAAGAGAGTCAACGTCGTAGTGTACGACTGCTTCGAACGTCTGCACGCTCACTCAGCAAACGGACACGATCTCGTACTTCCGACACTCACACTCTTCTGCAAAGCATCCTACCTCAGATGGGTCGTCTGGCTCAAGAATGTGTGGAACGTAGTCCTCGAGGACGGAGAACAAAGCGATCCATGTGATTGCAACACCGTTCAGGAAATGCACTGAAGAAGCCCGCTCATAATTCTCTATGTTTTACCGCTCATTTCCGACCACAGGTCGTCGATTTCTTACTTGTGTCATAAAACACCATTTTATTCAATAAATTTGGTTGATAATCACATGTGTTACTGTAAGCCCAACAAAAGACTATAACAGTCATATAATAAAAAGATCTCACATTAGAGACACACAAAAAAAAAAGCAATAAAGTTACATATCCACGTCGAGATATGACTAATAATGTAGATATACGAGCTCTAACGCTCGAAGTCAAAACAGCCTAACAACATCAGGCAACACTCATAAATTGATTGTCAAAATCGACAATTAATAAAAAAAAAAAAAAAACCCCCCGGTTGAAATTGTCGGACCTACCGCCGATAGTTCACAACCACCATATACGATTGCCTCTACAACTCAAATTGAAGTTGCACTACAATCCCATATACGATTGTCACTGTAATTCGTATAGCTATTACAAACAATCCCACACGTCGACAATAATCATCACCAAGTTAAGAGTTTCGCGGGCTCAAAGTTTACTAAGCATAAGTCCAGCCGGCCTAACGAAGCCGTTAAGTGATTTGCTGAACGGTTTAACGTACTCGACACCAAACGACGACGTTCTGCGAAGGAATGCTAGCCCCTTCAAAGATAACAAAGTCAATTTTCAGCAGTTACCTGTTGTTCCGGTCGTTCATAACGCCAAAGTATGTTGCCTAACCAGCAAAATCGCTCTCGTTCCACGTCTCCAGAAGACCATATGTCAAGAAAGTCCTCTCGGGGAAACTCTTTGACTCGTATGAGACACAACTCTCCACCTCTCCAAGCAACTTCGTTGCTTCAGAGAATCGTGGGTCCGCTCAAGACCTCGATCACGAAGAAATGCAAGACCGCTGGCGAACTTATTGAAAGTTCAGATCATGCGATCGCACTCTTCGAAGATCCGCATGCGGAACATATCACCACTCACCAACAAGAACTGGTAGATGCAGCTAAGATTCTAGATGATCTTCACAAAACATCAGCTGCTCTCCAGAACTTGGGTGAATATATCCAAAGCAAATTCTCGGATCCGGAGATGCAAGCATCCCCGGAGAAAGAGGAATACATGTCGGACGTCAAGAACCATCTTGTTCAGGTGCATGTGGACGACATCATTATGTTGATCAACCACAACGCCGACAAGTTGGAAATCATCTTGGCAAACGACGATACATCAATCGAAAACATCTCACCGAATCTTGAAAATTCGACACTGTCGGATGACCGTGATAACGGAGAAGAACATCAGTCTCCAGATGAGAACTCAGCTCGTGGCGAAGATGCTGTACCGACTGATCATCGGGATAGCAATTCATCTAAGAGCTCGACTTATCACGAAACGTCATCTGACCTTCCAAACCAACTGCCAGAGCCCATCTCAAACAACGAGTCGATGCTC